>NC_045170.1:2815625-2853125 GCF_900700415.2 Clupea harengus | reverse complement strand
ATGCTGAACAAAACGTTCAGCTCTTTCCTTTTCAATGAGCTCCTCTGCTGTGGCAGTCTACAGGGAGGGCCAAAACACTATATAACAAAACAAACAAAATATAATAACAAAAGATCTTAGATCTTAAATTTTAGATAGTAAATCTAACAGGAATGATAAATATATATGTTTAATGAAACAATATATTCAACATATAGTAAATCTAACAGGAATGATAAATATTTATGTTTAATGAAACAATATATTCAACATATAGTAAATCTACCAGGAATGATAAATATCTATGTGTAATGAAACAATATATTCAACATATAGTAAATCTAACAGGAATGATAAATATTTATGTTTAATGAAACGCTTGGTGAGAATGCCTGTCCCTGCATTAGGCCGAGGACACTGTACTGACTCTGAAGGCATGCAAAATCACTCTCATAAGAGTAGGGAAAAAAAAAGAAGAAGTCTTTTGTCTTTCGTCCAAAAGCCTATTCGCCAAGAGCAGAAGGCAGATCAACATGCTGAATCTGGTGTTCTGTCAGAAACCACCAAACTCAACGACACAGGACCAGTTTAAAAACAAACAAAAAGCTCCGCCCCAGCCAACAGCACAAGCACAATCTGTCGAGCCGCTTATTCCCATCGGTGCATCAGTATTACTGTACAACACAGGTCTGTCCTGACTCAACAGGGTTCACAGAAAATAAAAAATAAAAGCTTTGATGTTTGTGAAATATAGGTTATCTCCTGCAGACATTTGTCGCAGTATCACCGTGTTAACTCCACGGGCATGAAATTGCCTCCGTCCTAAAAGAATGATAATTTAGTGCCTAATGACATACGCAATTAGCCATGAATCTGCATAAATATGCACGCAAGTGGTGGTGATTAACATTTTGAAGTGGAGCACAGGACAATGACACACATTGTACAGTTTCCCACCACCTCTCTCTCGCCCCTCTTCAAGCCATGACCTCTTTATTTCCCCCTACATCAACTGATCACACGAAACCCTGAAATGACCTGGACGTCCAATTATTTTCATGTTTAAAAAAACAACAAAAAAAAACACAAAGGCATTTCAGGAACCGTAGATGTTGTTATATAACGCGAGCATGCCTCACCCACAAGCTACAGACATGGCGTTCTGCTGGAGGGCGGAAGGCTGCTAACACACACACACACACACACACACACACACACACACACACACACACAAACACTGTGCTACTGGTGTCCTCATTAACTAACTCCTCACTGTGTTATAATTACACTCTGTTATTATGTGATTCGCCTGGTGCTCTCAGGCCATATTTCAGCTGAGTTTTACGTTGGGACGTACTTTAGTCTGGCAGCCCTCGAGTCGCGTGGAGCCAGAGTCGTGTGTACTTTCTGATTTTCTGGAGCGCCAATCGTGTCTGACCACATGCACGTCCGGTTCCCCTTCCTTTGTGCCCTCCACTCCCCTGTGTTACTTTTACAGAACGAGAAGGAAGTCAAGAGATGTCGGAAAAGGACCATTTACATCCTTCCCACTCCACAGGCTGCATTGGAAACTGAACTGGAATATTGGAATTCCCGTGACTGCTGCAGTGAGCCAATCAGCCTCTCCTGCTTCAGATGGAACTTTAGCGTCTCATCTGATCTCTCCTGCTTCAGATGGAACTTTAGCGTCTCATCTGATCTCTCCTGCTTCAGATGGAACTTTAGCGTCTCATCTGATCTCTCCTGCTTCAGATGGAACTTTAGCGTCTCATCTGATCTCTCCTGCTTCAGATGGAACTTTAGCGTCTCATCTGATCTCTCCTGCTTCAGATGGAACTTTAGCGTCTCATCTGATCTCTCCTGCTTCAGATGGAACTTTAGCGTCTCATCTGATCCCTCCTGCTTCAGATGGAACTTTAGCGTCTCATCTGATCTCTAACTTTAGCGTCTCATCTGATCTCTCCTGCTTCAGATGGAACTTTAGCATCTCATCTGATCTCTAACTTTAGCGTCTCATCTGATCTCTCCTGCTTCAGATGGAACTTTAGCGTCTCATCTGATCTCCCCTGCTTCAGATGGAACTTTAGCGTCTCATCTGATCTCTCCTGCTTCAGATGGAACTTTAGCGTCTCATCTGATCTCTCCTGCTTCAGATGGAACTTTAGCGTCTCATCTGATCTCTCCTGCTTCAGATGGAACTTTAGCGTCTCATCTGATCTCTAACTTTAGCGTCTCATCTGATCTGTCAGCAGGACTTGTAGCACTCCTAAACCCAACAAAGACACGGCACCATTTCGTTTAGTGGACATTGTTTTGCAGTAATTGATCAGGTTCTCTTCACTTTAACTACAGTATGTCCCAACCATACACAAGCAAAGAAAAGGCCCTCCCACTCATCATCTTGGCAAAAACTAAAAACATGAGAATGTAGCCTAAGCCAAATATCTTTAAGTGACAATACGCCATTAATCAATACACCATTAATCAATACACCATCAAGTTGGCAACATTTCTTTTTAACTGAATATTTAAAAACAGATGAGCAACACAGCAAGCAGAGGAACTAAGGATGAGCAAAATATGCTATTTGCAATTTCAACTGAATAAAGAGAATATCTGTATAGCCTGTAAGTTATAGGCCTTCTTTAGATGTCTTTAGTTGTTTGCATTAACGTGTGTGTGACTTGTTTTTACATTTATAACTACAATAATTATTTATAATTTTTTTTTCATTTTTTTTTTTTGTGAATTTAAATGATTCTACTGCTTTCTCAAATATATCTATGTTTGGGCTAGTCTAATTCATTTTGGACACCCACAATCTGAATAATGTCTGCCAGGGTAGGGCTACCAGGAATTTAGAAATGTTGTAAGCCTGTTAAGGTGTATAGGCCTGGCCAAAATTGGCAAGAACTGCTGGCTTTGCTTACATAACTCTTTACGGAGGCATAGAAGAGGTTCTCACAGAAGCATTTCAGAAACAGAGTGCATCAGGAAGAGGCACAGGATCCTTGTTTCCCCTTTCACATGATGTTGAACCGCAGCCAGGAATACTGAACCAAGATGAGAGGAGCGCCTGGGAAGGTTATCATTTTCATCTCACGACTGCTTGAACAGAAGAGCTAGGACTGCGACTCAAACATCTGCTTTTAAAGACATGTATAATGCGCTAACCACATCTTATACTGGCACATTAACAACACTTATGAGATAAACTCAAATCTTTTGAATTTCATAATTCCTCATAAATGCACCTACAAGCAATCTTAAATATATGGTACCAATGGGAGATCAAAAGGGGGGGGGGGGGGGGACACTGTCTTTGAAGGGAGCTCCCAAGCCTCCCGTTGTAAAGAGAGACGAACAACATCTCTTTGAACATGTCAGATCTTGGCCTGCGCTGGGGATTTTTTTTTTTTTCAGCCCACAACTCTTGCAACAAAGCATCTAATGTTGTCAAAGAGATGACACTTCCCACAATTCCCTGCTGTGGATCCTGAAGCTCAAGAGAAGACACTTGGACTCGTCCTTCCCTGCTGTGGATCCTGAAGCTCAATGGGCAGTCAGGATCTTGGACATAAACATTTCCTCCTCACAGAGTACCCTGTCAGTAGGTCAAAGGACGACGCAAATTAACTTTAGGAAATGGCTGAGGACCAAGACCCCCTACCTAACCCACCTATCCAACACACGTCTGACAGAATAGACACGAGACGTTCTATACCTCCTTGGAAGGGTAAACCGTGAGACGTTCTACATCTCCTTGGAAGAGTAAGCAGTGTTGGCTGCCGCACAGACAGACGTAATTACTGCACAGGGGGACTCCTCTCCCCATGGTGAGTCATGGGAAAGGAATGCAGCTCTTCTGTGTTCCCTTTAAACAATGGGTCTTTGACGGAACACGGAACACAGAACACAGAACACAGAACACAGAACACAGAACACAATAGCATCACCTGCACTGAAGGCCCACCATTTAAAACCCCATACTGTACCGTCACGGCACAGTATGTTTGTAATGATACAGGCTACCAGCATTCTCTCAGTTATTCATTACCCATCAGCCATTGCTGGGGGGGGGGGTCATATGTCTTTCTGATATAAGTATATTACAATTTTTAGCACAATAGGACAATGAAAACTACATTGCAATTTTAAAACAATCATACAGTACATCTCATAGGTTGAAGGTAGCTTGCAATTCAAATCCATAGACCATAGTGACACAAGGCCAAACCACATATTCCAAGCCTATCAAGCCGAAGACGCAGTCAAGGTAGTGTTACACCTCAAGTAACACACAAGACTTCACACCAACTGATACACTTGATGCCTAAAAACTAGGTCACTGATGTGATGGTTTTTTTCCATGCAGATTTCTGGCATGGCGGCAGAGCTTGGCACCCTATAGCATAAACAAACACCAAATACATGGCCTATAGTTATCTCTCAGTGAGATCTGGGAAATAACGACCTTCCTTTATTACTATCACAAGCACAAGCACAGTCACTGGCGTTCTGTCACATTTCGGTGGCGAACAGGCTGGCTGCTATTGGGGTTCTATCAATGGTGCACTCTGCATTTTTTGTTGTTGATGGAAACAAGAATGCTTATAAACAACCAATAATGGCGTAATTCTTTAGGAACAATAAAAGATGATGTTCCCAAGTCTTCCGAGCACATTCTGCGCATGTTGCATCTCAGACTCGGGAGACTGGAATGCCTTCCGGGCTTGAGAAATGCAGAAATGCAACAACCCCCCCCCCCTCCCCAATTACAAGAATATCAGCATTGCCATTTCAAGATCCAATTAGTGCACAAGGATATTTGTAAACTGTCTTTAAACGGTTGCATTGTAGATATATACCTTCTTGACACCCGAAATCAAATGCAACTTTAACTTTAAGATCTGCACTTTGTTAAATCCGCTGGTACTGTTTGGTTCAACACTAGATTTGTTGGCTGCATAGTGGGGGCAGGTCTATGACATGAGGGGGGAAAACGCATCTGATGGAAAACATGAAAAAATATATCAAGGTGTAGTGCTGGTGTAATGTGATGAAAAGAGGTAGGCTACACTGGTTACAGAGGTGTATTTCAAACTGCCCACGCACAGCGTTTGGTGTAAACGGCTCATAACGCGGGAATACATAAGCATTTCGGAAGACCTGGCGTTCTACCGGCAGTTCCGCTCCTGTTCGTTATGATGTATTGAGCTGGGGGTGGGGGCCGTAAAATCAAGGTGTCACGACAGAAAACGTCCACATCTGGTACATGAACTGGTCTGTGTTACCTCCTACAGCATCACTACAAGCCAAATTACTGTGCCGTGAGAAATGCGCATCGGGGTCCGAGATTGCGCGTAATTTTCCTCAGACGCCGGCAAGCCTTTCCTCAGCAATAATGAAAATGAGATTGATGACATTGTATGTGTCAATGTTTGACAATCGGTTTATATGTAGCCTACGCGATGTAACAACAGGGTAGCACGTCGTAAGACTCAAGTACAAAAAAAAAACGTTGTTTGGCCACGTTTTCATTTAACTACAGCATGTTTTTCAACAAGCTGACATCCAATAGATCATCGAACAAATCCTAACTCGTAATGATTTAGCGTATATGACTATTACAAAATGTCGATATGACAATCCCTGTGAAGACCACGTTTGAATTTAATTTGACACAACCTACCTTTGTCCGACAGTGTTAGTTTTTCTTCGAAATTGATCTCGAGATCTTTGTTCTCCATTTTCTCCATTCAGACGCCTCGGTGTCCTTTTCCAGATTTAGTCATTCCTTCACTAAACTCGCGCAGAGGAGAAGCAACTCCCAAGATTACTCACTTCAACACACCCAGCAGAGGTAGCCTAATGACTGCAAAAACGTCAACATAAAATAAGTTTCCTGTTAAACAAACGGCAGTCTTGGTAAATGAATAGTTCTGGAGCTAAGACACCCGTCGTCGAAAGCGACACTACTTTACAAAATGTGCAGTTTAAAAACCGCTTTGAAAAACAAAACCGTAGTGAGGGGCCACGTCCACGGACAAGCCCATCGCAGCAAGACTGCTTGAAGAATGTCTATGCGGGATGGTCTTTGACTCTCCGACGGACTGTACCATATGGTAGGGACACACTTTTTAAACCAGTATCCTAAAGATCGCCAACGTTTACTCTGCCTACTGTAACCCCTGTCAGAATTAAAGTTGATAGGATGATGATGTCAAGTGGCACATGTGTTGACTCTGCATGGTACACATAACGGACATGTCAGCCGAAATATGGGCATAGCCGAAAGATCCGATTCCCCTCTGGTTGACACTATGCGTCCTCTTCACTTCAGAACGAACGAACGGTTGGCGGGGAGGTAGACGGTCGTGGAACGTCTGCATGAATGCCTCGTGATGATTGTTGGATGTGCAATGTGAGGTGCTGGAGTGTGACATTTCGTGAACCGTTATTTAGTCGGGGCAGGGATTAATAGCCTACCAATCGAACTGTGGTGCCTGTAAATTAAATGTTGTGAAAATTATTGAATTCATTTTTCAGTGTTTAAGCTATTCTGTTATGATGACGACAATCAGGTCCTTGATAACGAGTTTAACCTATTCCTTGCAAACAGGGAACAGGTTAAGTGATATTTAATTATCTTAATCTGCAATGTCAATAAGAATTGGCCGATTGCTTCAGTGTATATTTTTATTGCAATGCTGACATATGTCTGCACTTTTAGTCTAAACTGTCGAAGCCACACCACATCGTCTAAAAAGCCTCATCATCGTTCTACTTTACACATTTGCTATAAAGGTAAAATCAGAGTGCGCCATGATTGTCCCCAAAAGACACAAGTTATAGAGTAGGCTAAACTGTATCCATTTTTAAAGAGAGTTGTGTAAAGCCCGATTCACTCATCCCACCTTGGTTCTTCTGATTCAAGTTCATATGAATTATAGATAAAGTGTCAAGACAATCTGGGAAGCTGCTGCAACAGGAGAGGAAAAAATACACACACAACATAAACATAAACACAAACAAACTCAAAGATGCGCAAGCAGACGACTGGCGCAGTGAAGCATAACTGATGTGGTTATTGAAATCTACTGGGTTTTATCCAGTTAAAGGAAACTTTGACCTACTTCATGCCAGCAGGCTGATACTATATTTACCCACGGCATTCTAACCTTGAGGCACCCTACACCTACACAACCCCACGCTATGGGGCGACAGTGGTACAGGGGGTAAAGAAGTCGGTTAGTAATCAGAAGGTTGCTGAACCCCTAATTGCTCCTGATGTGCAGTGTGCCATCAGTGTAAATGTAAAATGTGTATACATTGTAAGTCGCTTTGGATAAAAGCGTCTGCTAAATGACTAAATGTAAATGTAAATGTAATGCTATGAAGGGAAGCTTTGGCCATGCTTTATTTCAGACCGTAATCATAAGTCGATTATCAATATAATCAAATATTTCAATGTTCAGTCAAATAAAACACTAAGAGAGGTGTGAGTCGTGACAGACACACATTACCAAGGGTGTCTTATAAGGACTAGTGAAATAATTAGAAGGAAATCTTGGATATATGCTTCAAATTTATGGTTTTGTTTAACCCCCAGATGATTTCACAAATGAACTGTTTAAAGGTACAGTATGTACAGTAGGATTTAGGGTGCTCTGTTAGCAGAAATGGAATAAAGGCTATTTATAATCATGTTTTCATTGGTGTATAATCACCTGTAACTACAAATCGCTGTGTTTTCGTTAGCTCATAATGAACCCTTCATATCTACATAGGGAGCGGGTCCTCTTCCACAGGGTCCGCCATGTTTCTACAGTAGCCCAGAATGGACAAACAAAAGAACACTAGCACGAGAGGGCCCTTCGTGTTTTTATGGCACCTGACCCGTAGCTTCCCATCCACGCTGGCAAAGGGAGAAGTATTCAGTTGGTTGCAATCTACAGCCTCACCCCTAGAGGCCACTAAATCCTACATACTGTACCTTTAAAACCAAGTTTGTGTGCTCAGAAAACACAGATTCTGTAATAATAATGTCACATTAAAAGAAAAGGCTGTAGGTCTGTTCATTGAGGCAGTTCTGAGAGGGATGAAGAAGGTTCGTGAGAGTATGAGAAGGGTTGGTCACCATGGCGATTGTGGTGGTACTTGGAGATATTATAGACTCTCCACACAGCGATAGGAATTTAGGTTGGCAGTTCACCCCATGATTAGGATTTGAATAAACAACTGGAAATACAGAGAGAGCGAGCGAGAGAGAGAGAGAGAGAGAGGGAGAGCCTTGAAAAATGGGTGTCACTACCTACATGTCACTTTCACCAGTTTCACCACTTTTACAAGAGTGGCAGCCTCTGACCCAAGAGACAAACACTACTTTAGTTTAATCACATTGCTGTCCCGTCTCGGAACACAAAGCTCCGTCATTTTGTTAAGCATCATCAGACTTCCTCATGGTTGGTCTGAAAGAGCTCAGCTCTTGCTGAGGTCAGAGTTGTTCCTGGAATGAAAATACAAAAACACGGCGCGTCGTGTTGTAAGAAACAACGGTGACCTGTGCCTTTTCGACAAGTCTGGGGACATCTACCTCTCCAAAACAGTGTGTTTACATGCTCTCGGTGAGAACAGAAACTGGACTCCATGAAGGGATTCATTGTGGAAGGAATAACGATGTGAGGAGGACTATAAGTGTAAGAGGCCTGTGTCAGGTGCAGTGGTTAAATGCGGTGTATGTCTGATACTTTTTTTCTCAGTTATTGTTTGTACTTACATAAGCCTCAGCCAAAGGCATTGGAATCGTAATCAGATTAGAGAACTGTTTTTACAGTCTGTTACACAACACTGAGGAAATAAGAGGCCGTCGTGAATTTTCTCGATGTGGCACAAAGCTTTGCTAAAGAGGCCTGGGTGGATATTACACAACCAAATATTATTAACGCTAAAGGCTAATCTTAGCTTTGTTTAAACCATTTGAAGAGGATTCTTCAAGTAACACAAGCAAAGCACTTCTCCAATCACTGCACTCCAACCAGGGCTATCTAATACAGATGCAGGTCAGCACAGACACACACACAAACACACACACACACACACACACACACACACACACACAAACACACACACACAAACACACACAAACACACACACACACACACACACAAACACACACACACACACACACAAACACACACACACAAGCCAAGCACTTCTCCAGTCATTTAGAACAACCAGAGCTGGTGGTTGAAAGTGGATGTGGGGATTGGCAGACTGGAGCAGAGTCTTTTTTTTCCCGTCTGCTGGTTAAATTCATATCTAATACAGATGCAGGTCAGCACAGACACACACACAAACACACACACACACACACACGCACACACAGACAGTCCGGCTAATTGCTGAAATAACGTTCAGAGTGCCCTATTAACTGGCCCTGAGTCCTTGTAACTGACCCGTAACTGCTAGGAAAACTCTAATAGTTCTCATATGCCCACACACACACACACACACACACACACCAGCGGCGGCCACGCTCGGGTGTTTCACTTCCCTTATGGCCCCTTTGATTACAGCTATAGAGACAGTTGCTCCCCAAACACAGACGCACACACACACACACACACACACACACACACACACAGACGCATGAGTCATTAATTTAGTGCCAGCACAAGAAAAGCAGCAGGTCAACACAGATCTCATTTCTCAGAGGCCTGGTTTTCAGGCTTTGCTAAACGCCTCTCTCTCTCTCTCTCTCTCTCTCTCTCGGTCTCTCTCTCTCTCTCTCTTTGTCTCTCTCTCTCCCTCTCTCTCTCTCTCTCTCTCTCTCTCTTTCTCTGCTCTCAAACCAGAAATGTAGGGCATATTTTATTCCTTTTCCAGGATGGTCATAAAGGCTTAGTCAGTTGTATTACAAGATGCTATATAACCTTTTTTTTTTTTTTTTTCAGTTAAACATTACACCATATGGCATATTGCGGAAGACGATTCTTAAAAATAGTTTCCAAAGGCAAAGAAATTGAAGAAGTGAGATCAAAATGAGATGAAGACAGGATTAATAGTTTTACACAATGTGATCCTGAAGTCTGAATCTGAATGTGTCCTCAGCTGTTAGAGAGTGGGAGGGAGGCATCTGCAGCCACAGTTGCTACGGCAGCAGCAGCAATGAACCTAAGGCTGTGTGGAACATTTTTTCCAAGCAACGTTGCTGAACTGGACAGCCCCAATGGAAACGTATTGTTTGGGTTTACCAAGCAGTGGTCTACTGCAATTTCACAGGATACCATAAGATGGGACACGTCTTGTGTTTGAAAGGAAATTCGAGGACAAGCCACACATCGCGCAATGGGTGTTTAAGTGTTAATATGATGTGTTTGCTTGAAGTGACAATACTGGTATATTATCAGAGCATATGGCCTGCATTTGAAATGAGGGAATACATACATATATAGATGAAAAGGCACTTGTGGTTGGGCTTGAAGCACAGTCCAGTCGCATAGCTCAAATACAGACCTAGCCCAAACCCCCATCCAACTAACAACAGTTGTTGCAGTAGGCCAGTGGCAGCCCCCACCCTCTGTCACTGCCGTGTGGATGCTGACTGGCAGACCACACTGTCAGCTGTCCCCCTCTGAGGGAGTGTTCTGGAATGCCTGTTAGAATCAAATGATGAGGGTGTGGAACACTCTCCGACTCCAGAGCCCATTAGAAGGCAGTGGTCACAAAATGAAAACAGGCTATCCCCCACAATACATAACAATGCAGCCCAGATTTGACAAATAAACTGGTAGGACTTAAAGGTACAGTATGTAGGAGTTAGTGGCATCTGGTGGTGAGGCTTCAGATTGCAACCAACTGAATTCATGTGTTGGTAGAACCTATAATGGCCATCAGATGCCATGAATAAAACACAACACCTTTAGTGCCCGTGTTTTTAGTTTGTCCATTTTGGACCATGTAGATACAAAGGGCTCTATCTAAGCTCACGAAAACACGATTCATAGTTACAGGTTATTATACACGAATGATACATACATAATTATGAATAATATATCCCATTTCTGCTATTAGATCACCTTAAATTCCTTCGTGCTGCACCTTTACATTTCTGTTTGTATGCACATAATACTATTATGATGTGAAAGGGCTATCCATGGGCGTATTTAAATTTAACTGAAATTTCACTACCATGTCCATCAGAATGTGTGATTTAGAGCGTTGATAATAAGCTAGTTTGGCTTGGCTTGGCGGGCCTTTTGCTCGGCAGCGCCACGTTTATGGAACAGCCTCCCTGACCACCTAAGGGCAACGCAGACGCTGGACTCCTTTAAAGCTGGACTAAAAACATTTTTATTCAGGAAGGCATTTCTGGCCTTGTGTTAAATCTTATGTTAAAATGTTAAAAAGTTTTCTATTATGCTTATGTTTACTAATTTTAATTGTATTGTATTATTATAGTTAGTTTCTAATATGTTGGCACTCTGAGATTCTTCTGAATGAAGAGTGCATTACAAATAAAATGAATTATTATTTATTATTATTATAGTTGGCCATGGTCCTGGGGTGCCAGAGATCGTGTGTGAGAGATGTCCACTGACACCCCCTACGGATAAGACCAGGGAAAAGGAGGAGAATGGGGAGGAGGTGGGATGCTTTGCTACGCATGTGATGTAGCAGACACGTAAGGAGGGTTTATATCTCATAGGAAGTGGAAGAGGGGATAGTGATGCCTGTCAATCAACCCTATGGTTACATCCCAAACTTTGTTTAGAAAACATTAATTAAGTTAACTAATTTGTTGTCATTGGTAGTTCTGACAAACTCTTAATCATAAAATATTATTGATAAGGGGTGTGAATTATCTGACAAGTATTACCTAAAAAAACAATAAAACTATGTTTTATCATATGGTCAGTGTTATTAATGTCAGAAAAACTATTGAGATAACAGTAACTGAACTTCAAAGACAAATAAATGTCATATTGAACAAATACATCACTGGAACAAATAAATCACTGATAATATTATAAAATCATGTTTTGATTGTACTCCATCACTAATGAAATGTATTAAAATGACTAAACTCCTGTTGAATGTTCTTTGTGTCCAACCAAATAAGCATCCTTGCCCAGCTCACGCTGGTATCCAGATCTTTCCATAGTTGAGTAAGAATGACCTCTTTGACGTAATCGCTGGATCATAAAACCCTGTGAGGGAAAACAAAACACATTTAGACTGAGTAGCTGTTTTAGGCATATTTATGTTCTGAATCCAAACAGATCATTAACTTAATTAACAGATAATTAACACTGCACCAAAAACATAACAATGTTACCTGGACCAGGAGCATCCTGTCCTCTTGGGTCTTGTACCCATCGGCTTGTTCCTGAGACGAACACAGCACTGGACATGAAGTGTTTGGGAGGCCCTGCGTAGTCAACGATCTCATACTGCCCTGGGCCTGGCAGAGGTGGGTTTTCGGGGGGTTTCAAAGCAGGTGCTGAAAGTCCAAGATAATGTCTCCGTCTGGTACATGGGGGGGGGCGAAAAAGCCAAACTAAAAACTTAATTATGTACTCTTTAGATTGACAACTGGCAAATACACTTTGAATCCAATCCGAGAGTGATTACATTCTTTAGGGTTTTAATAGTTTGTGTGCTATTCTCTACTGACTTCTGATCCTGGAACGGATCCTGCCCTGAACTTACCTGGATCCTCAAGATTTGTGGTCAACTGCAAGTGATCCAGACAAGACCAGAATACAACCAAATCCACTACACGGTCTGCTAATAACTGGGTTGGGTTCTGATTGTGAACATGCAATTGCGATTACCTTGCTCTACTAGAAAGTGTACATGAATGTGCTTCACTTACGGTAAGAGTGTTCTTCTCACCATCTCTGGGATCTGATAGGGGTTGTATGAACCAGGCCCTGGGCCTTCTCTCTTCTGTGCAAGTGGGTTGCGGGCCATGTTTGATTTAAAACTGGAATAGGGCACCTGTGGCTCCTTCTGTGTTATGGAGTCCTTTACATTATAATGACCTTCAACAAGATAAAAGGTCCATGTGTTAAGTGACTGTACATATGCTAGGCTGCACAGAACCTATAACTTTATTACAATAGTGCTCACAATTGATCTCATTCTCACTCATACCACTTACAGGGGGATGGTCCTTTTAAACAGCTTAAATTGACCACATCTCTTGATGTCTTTGAGAGGAAGGCAGACTTGGCTGATGTAGTCGCGTTTTTCTCAGTACCGTTGTAAGACACCTGTAAATAATATTGAATGAAATAATTTAGTAGTAGTCATAAATTATCTATGTTTGTGACTGTATTGTCAACAATTTCATGTGGTCCATCTGCAAAGAAAAAGAAAAATATTCTAGTTTTAAATTTCAGTGCCTTTGCATTAGGCATGTCAGACAATGCACCCACATTGTAATGGTTTGGAGCGGGGGTTCTTTTGGACACACTATCCGTCCTCACTGCAATAGGCAGACGGAAATTTCCTGTGCTTCCCCTTAAAAAGGTGTGTTTGGGCAGCAAACTGGATTGCAGGTTATATGCATTGGGTCCTGGGATACCTCTCTGTAAGTTCCAAGAAACTCTCAGAGCCTGATGAGATAAAACAATCAACAAAGTTGCATAGTAACTGGAAGAAGGAAGTGTTTACATTTCACATAAGGTTTGAATTTATGATTTTTTCCAACCTGTGATGCGAAGCCCCCAGTGCCTCTCTTGGAAAATGAAGGGCTATTGAATTCTGCAGGGGTGTGTGACAAATATGCGCCAGGACCAGGATTTGCATTCTGAATGATAATGCATAAATGAAAGAGTCTTCACACTAGTCTTAACAAAAGTCTTATTCTACATGCTATGTTCATTTATCTGTGTAAGGTGGGTTACTTGTTTACCAAACTGTCTTCTAAGGGAAACCTCTTTGACTGGGAATAAAAGCCCTTCTTTTCTTCATTGCTGATGACAACGGTTTGATACTTCACTGGAATAGATGAGGTACATCCAAGTGGCTTGCGACCTTGATGAAACAGGTATATGCATGCATTAACTCAGAAAGAGAATGTATCAGCATTTCAGCAATGGTACATGGAGAGAATGCTAACAATACTCACAATCCCTCGAACCTCTGTGTAGTTTTCTCATTATAACCTTTGCACGTTGAGATACATTCAAATGTGTTGTTTCCTGCTACACTGTGAAAACATTTAGAGCACAATTGCGAGCAAGCACTGATTGGTTGCTAACACAGTTCAGTAAAATTTGAACACAGAATGAAGCACATTGAGAATACTTGCTTTGCCAAGAAGTAACGTCAGTCTTAGTTATCCATCAGAAATAGTAAAAGTGCTGACAACGTAACAAATAAACATTGTCTATGATAAACATTAACTGAATGACCCAGATTCATTGCTAAAATCAAGTTATTTATCCTTACCGCCTCATTAAAAGAAATTAAGTTTTGTCCAAGGTGAGATTGTCGTAACATTCTTGCAGTGATACTCACGTTACCATGGTAGCAAACATGCGTTGAAGAATGTCACATGTTCACGGGCAAACTACACAGATTTTTACAGAGGTTGTGTAATATTGCCCCCCTGTGGCAAATAGTGGAACTCACTTAGGTCTCGGTTAGTTTCCCGGATGTCGCTCGTCATTTTGCGTGTTGTTTTTATGAGAAATCCATCATGGCAATGCATGCGAAAGCTACACCGCCACAGATTCCCGACACACGTCGGGAATTATCAGAACTTGTGAAGAGAAAACAAGAACTAGCGGTAGGCTTATTTTTATAAGACTATATACACTTCAAGTATAACGTCGTTGTCTGCCTAGATGATTTGTAAGCCTAGCTGAATGTAGCGACTCTGTCAAGCTAGTAAGTTAGCATGTACGTTAGCTTGGCCTTAGCCAGGCCTACTAGCAAGCTAACTCAACGTTAGCTAAATATTCAGAAATGGTTAGCCAATGGCAATGGCTAGTTAGCGTAAGCTAAGATAGCTCTCAGAAACCTAGCCAGACTAACCTTAATGAAGCGAACCATTTGAAGTAAGCGCGCCAACCCGAAGAGTGACAGCTGCCTCGAAATAGTATGTGTTAGATGGTTGTATTGTTATTAACTATCTATCTAGCTTGGTACATATGGTATGCGTGCTATTCCCCACACTTACAGGCAGCCAATATTAGCTGAATCTTACAGTTAATGTTTGGTATTGTCTGGGCTAATTTGTGACCCTCAGTGACAATATTTGATTGCATCATTTACGTTCTTCCGGCAGGAAACTTTGGTAAACCTGGAGCGGCAGATCTATGCATTTGAGGGGAGCTACCTGGAGGACACTCAAATGTATGGGAACATTATTAGAGGCTGGGACCGCTACCTCACCAATCAAAAGTAAGAATTGTGGAATTGCCCCGAATTTAGTTGCTATCATATCGGCTCTTGGTCGTGTGTGTTGATGAAGTGTGGCAAATATGTGCTCTCTTGTGCTCTCTAAAATCTCCCTGCACTTTATATCTTAGGAATTCCAATAGCAAGACTGACAGAAGAAACAGGAAGTTCAAGGAGGCCGAAAGGCTTTTCAGCAAGTCGTCTGTCACTTCTGTGGCTGTAAGTTAATTTTATGAATATTGTACAAGGATGATTATTCTGGTTTAGAGCTCTTTCGTTATATTCTTTCTTTCTGCCATTTTTTTTAAATCAGAATCAGAATCAGAATCAGAATAGTATTTATTGCCAAGTAGGTTTACACCTACCTGGAATTTGTTCTGATGTATTGGTGCATACAGTAAACATAAAAACATACAAACACAGTAAGTACTACACATAACATAAAACATAAAAACACAGTAAGTACTACACAAACAATTAGTATTATTAATAATTAGTATTATTCATAGTTTTTGAAAACATTGAATTTCTTTTGTGTTCTGTCAGGCTGTCTGTGCGCTTGGGGGCATCCCAGATCATATGAATGAGAAACGTAAGTAAAGCTGTCTTTGACATCGATTGTAAATCGTACACACCTGCTTGAGGTGGGCAAAGAGTGATGTGCATCAGAGATATCTGTGCCCACCCTGAGTGTCATTGTGTGGAATTGCCTCCAGGGGGCGCCGTTTGCATAATGCATCACCCTACTAAACTTCTACACACTTCTAAAATACCTGACTGCCTGTACTCAGTCTCTTGTAAATGATCTTATTTTACTCATTGTGGCTAATTTAAACAGAAATTATTGGGAAGTAGTAGATCAACTTGTATAATTCCTTATAAGGGCTTCTGTGGTAATACATATGTACAATGACCAAACTACACATATAACTGGATTTAGGAAGGGCTTGTTGTTTAATACAAACTGTTTTACTGGATTCACAGGTGAGCCAGGCAGCGGAACCGAAAGTGACACCTCCCCGGACCTCCAAAACCAGGAGAACGAGCCCAGTCAGGAGGACACGGAGGACGGTGACGGGGCGGCCCAGGACCTGAAGCCCCAGAAAGCCGCCTCCTCTTCCTCTGGCAGTCACCACGGCAGCCACAAGAAGCGCAAAAACAAGAACAGACACAGGTACGTCAGCGTCTCCGCACACACAAGAAGGGCAAACGCAAAATACTGACAGAATCATCATACCAACTAGAGGACTTCAAAACACAAAAACAGACGGACACTTAACGGCCTCCACATTAATAAAGAGAACTGGCTTCATAACCACTGTGGCCTGTACAAAAGCTACAAAAGAATTATATAATGCCACTGGGAACACAAGGATAGATACATCCCAGAGATGTCATCCCCATAATGTCTGCTACATGTGCAACTCTTGAGAGGCATATTTAAACTTCAAGACAAGAGATATACCTTATAAGAAAGTGTTCAAACGCCACCGTTTCTTTACCTCTCTGTCTTCCAATACCTTCCCTCTCACCTTCTCTTGTCATTTCCTGTAGTGACCTAGGAGTTGTTTGTGTGTCCACTTTAGTTAAACAGACGGTAAGATAGATTTAATCGTGTATGAGAGGAACAAAAATCACAGTTTTCCCATCCTGAAGTTGTCCCGGGTTGAAAACGAAATGTCCATGGGTTGTATGTTTTAGATGCCAAGATAGGATTCTTAATAGCTGTAGAACACCTCATCTGGTCAGCATCACACCCCAGTGTGTGCGTTAGACATGTATAACGCACAGTTTACAGTATATAATGCATGGTCAGTTTACAGTGTCCCATCCTGGGATCTTGCTCTGGCTGCTTTCCCTCAGTATAGAAGGCACTATATTAGACGTCTGTGACGTTTGCTCACGGTAGGAAATAGCAACTGTTAAGACATAAATTCCAGTATAGGTTACACAGGCCTTTTTTTTCCTGTCAAGCAACGTTTAAGTATGAGGTAGTAGCGTTGCATTAGCAGTTCTTAAAAGCATGCCACACTTCCTCTCGTGGAAAATAAATATGACACCACTCGATTTAAAAAGATTCCCTCTGAAAATCCTGGATGGAAGTGTACACCGGGTCGTTGCGTGGGGATTAAAGCTCCCATGGTGCCCGGCGGTGACCTTCCTCTGGCGGTCCAGTCACTGGTCCAGGGGAGCCGTTCACCGGTGATCTTTAAATGAATATGCCACGAACGGCCCGTGTGACGCCGTACGATGTCATCAGTCTTCTTCTGTCTCCGGGATATTGTGCTCACACAGCTGGTGGTGCTAACATCACTGAGAGCGGTCCATTCCGGAAGGTACCTCTTAAGACTTGTCAAAGATGTTCCGATGCAGCAGAGCCGGTGGGGGGGGGGGGGGGTGTCATGTCAGGCGGGGTGGGGTGTCGTGTCAGATGGGGTGGGGTGTCATGTCAGGCTAGGCTGAGATACTAACCTCTTCTGCTCTCTTCCTCTCTTACTGCTGCTCCCCTTACAGTCCCTCTGCCATGTTTGATTATGACTTCGAGTAAGTCCCAGTTTAACGTCCACGCTTCCTGTGATGTCACTTCCTGCCACTGTGCCCCTTGCTCTGCCCTTCTGCTTGCCTCACTGTCACGTCAGAGTTCCGTTTGTCATCGCTAGTGGCCATTCAACTGCCTGTCCTACACTGTGTGTCCATTCTACATTAAGCATGTTTGTAGGTGATGCAACCTTTTTGCGTTATCTTGTTGAAAACACGTGTTGATGGCACTTGTTTTTATTTTTGTTTGTGTTTTTCATTTGTGTATTTATATATTTGTTTTTATTTTCTTACATTTTATTAGAGTTTTATTATTTTTTGCAGTTTGAAATATTATGTATGTCAAGTCATCTTGGTATGCATAAGATGAAATTGAAGCTGTTCATTGGAGGATCATGCTTGAGTTCGTTGTCTTTCTCCATCTCCTCTCCTTCTCATTTTCCGCGTGTACTTCTCTCCTGATATGTTCTGTGTTGTTTTGAACTCTTTCAGGTTCGACATGAAGATGAATAAGAAGCCCCGCGCGGTGAGTTGACCTCTGAACCCTGACCCTCAGCATGGCACGGCGTGGCACAGTGTGTCCCCGTGCAGAGCGTACGCGCTCGTTGTCCCGGCGACCCTCATGATGACGTAACCTGTTGTGTCCACAGGACTACTCGGCCTGAGGGGTTCCTGGAGGAACAGACAACAGATCACACAAGGAACACTCCAGAACTCCACACACGCAGCAAACAGTGTACTTGTGCTGAATTATTGTTTCTTTATCTTTTTGTTTCTTTTTTTTTTTCTTTTTCTCCTCTCGTTTTGAAAGGAGTAGGGGTCGCCTGCTCCTAGCAAACAGTGTAAAGATCGCTTGTGTTTGTGTTGCATAGAAGAGACGTCTTCTTGGTTTGCTCATTCATGTCATATTATCCGTTTGTGATCTGAGCGAAGGCCATAGGATCGCCTTTGTGATGGGAAGGTCTTTGAAAAGCTTTGTACAGAGAGTTTGTCCGTTGTGCATGTTTCAGTTGACTCAAGGCAGGAACACTAAGCATGCACTTTGTATTTTTTTGTCATACCATTAGGTGTTTTTTTTTCTTTCATAGTATTTTTCATTTGTTTTTTTTTTACTGTTTAGATTTTTTTTTAGAGAACTTGTATACTTTTTTTTTTTTTTCTTAACGTGGGTTTGAAATTATTCCTTGTGACTTAATTTTGTCATTGTGGATATTATTTTTTACCATGTTTTGTTTTTGCATAAAAGTGTAAAATTGTAAAAGTGTAATAAATTTCAGAACGTCACCACGGTCTTTGCAGGCACCTCTTGTTGTTTTGAGATGGAAAAGCCATTTAATCCCTAGTAGATCTCCTTACGAAAGAGCAAGCGGGAGTACCAGCATCTGGTATTTTGCATACGGGGTGGGAAACATATTTGAGGTGACACACTCCACAGGACTAATCACACGCAACCCATTATTCTCCTGGCAAGGGTCTGCCCTTTGCCATATATGGAGACAACAAACAAGGGCTTTAGGAGTCGCATTTGTCTGCCCTACTCTTAAGTACCTACTATTAAGTAACAATTAAGTATCCTTAAAGCATGTACTTCAGCCTTAATTGAGAGTGATTTACTTGTATGAGCCATATTGCTGCAAGATGTACATGGTGTGTGAGCTCAAATGAAGTGTAGTGTTATCATCATAGAGTTGTAAACCTGCTCGGGGGGGGGGGGAGCCCCTCTGCCCTGCAGGTCCTCTCTCTATTCATCCTCCCTCCAGACACACCTGGTCAAAGTCAGTGCAAGTGTGTGTGTGTGTGTGTGTGTGGAGAAGTCACGTGTGCTCAGCTAATCAAGAGAGCCCCCCCGCCGAGCCCTGTCAGGTGTGTAGAGCACAGAAACCTTTGTGTACACGTGTGTTTGTGTGTGTGTGTGTGTGTAGAACACGGAAACCTTATAAGTGTGATTGAGAACCTCTGTGCTAATCCAGTGACAGGGGAGTTTTCTTTTGTAAGATGGCAGCCAGTATCCACGGAAACAGAACAACATCTCTGGCCTCTTCTCAGTCAGTGGCCTTCTGGACAGCTGGGAAGAAATATTCTCTTCGTCTCTCTCTCTCTCTCTCTCTCTTCCCCTCTCCGTCTTTCTCTCCTTCCCCCTCTCTTTCTCCTCTTTCTGTTTCTCCCCCTCTCCTTTACTGTCTTTCCCCTCTCCTCCCCCCCCCCCCTCTCTTTCTCTGGTGATGTGTCACCCCGGACCTTGACCCTGTCAGAATGGCCTTTGACAGAAAGTGGCAGTTCCCATCAGATTCCCCCCTCACCACCCCCTCTCGACCACCACACACATTACCCAGCCCCAGTGTTTGTGAAGGCAGGGAAATCTGACCAACACCATTTTCAGTCAAGCCCTGCTGGTATGATTGGAAAGCCACTGTTTGTTCAGAAGATATGAAATTGTGCAAGCATTCCTGTGGTATGAGGTTCTCAGACAGAACAGAACAGAACCGACGGTGAGTTTGAGTTTGACGGAACATGGCTGACGCGGTGAGAACCAGGATATTACAGATGTTCCTTTCACTCAGAAGTGATGAGTTAATCGTGTGGAGAGAAACTTTAAAGACATTGATGGTTTTTTTTATTTATTGATATAGTACCAGGAACAACTAACATTGGCTCAAGGCACTTTACCCAGGCTAGGGCCTGAACCTCTTACTGGAAGCACATGGTAGATGCGTGTAAGACTCTTGAGTGTAAAATGAACTCAGTTGGTGTCTAAAATGAAGACCAGTAAGAATTGGATTCTGGCTGACTGGGACTAAATTGGCCGTGATCTGACTGGAGTCAGCCACTCTGCGTTAATCAGACTGGGGTCAGCCACTCTGCGAAGCACCACCGTGTGATCCCATAGGATGAAACACCACTGTGTGATCCCATAGGATGAAACACCACTGTGTGATCCCATAGGATGAAACACCACTGTGTGATCCCATAGGATGAGGCGGAGTCTGTGACTCATTTCAAAAGGTCCTCCTCATCAATGGAGGCACAGCTTTACCACAGCAATGAAATATCTGCTAACCCGAGCTTTGAGGTCAAATGGTTGTTCTCAGATGTTACGGGTTGGTTGACACACACTGATTAATGTATAGGCGTGTGTTCTTGTGTCCCAAGTGCGGTCTACCACAGCAACCAGCCCCGCAACATGGCCTTGCCCGTAGTTTCAGTTGACATGAGACGCCCAAACTCAAATGACCCCATAGCTCCAACATGAGTATACAGAAATATATCCAGCGATTTTAACTGAATTTGTAATTTGTTTATATGATGCGTGTGCAGTGAGTCATTAGCAGGCTTAAGGATGAAGATCCCCCTGTCACAGACGACCATCTGGTTGAGCCAAAGCCCAGATCTCATGATGGAGAGACTTCCTGGAATCACCCCCTCGCACAGACCTCAGCCTCTGGCTCCTCGTCAAAGCACGCATTAAAAAGTGACACTAGTTTATTTGCTGCTTTGGCAGGCGTGACAGCTTTCAGCACACACTCTCCTTTGGCTCTGCCGTGTAGCGCGTAAACACACACACACTCTCCGTTTGGCTCTGCCGTGGAGCGCGTAAACAAACAAAAGCTTCCCCTGGACGTCCATTTTGTGCAACCGTAACTCACCGTTAATTGGAAATCAATCACTAAAACGTTCACAGCCCATTGGCCCTACTGGAGTTCAGCTGTGCAGCCGATGTTAGCCTGAGCCGGTGTGGCTCTGGGTTAAATCTGCACCAGTGTCAAGATATTTTAGGGGTCCGTCAGTAAAATCTACATGCACCGCTGGTCCCCAGCTATGACCAGATTAATAATTTACGTGTGCTAACCCTGCTAACAGATGCACCCGAGAGAAGCGAATGACACCCGTATCTGGCGCAGGTTTGGGCCCCATCCACCCCCCCATTGGCAGATGCAGACAGAGTGCACTCTGGGTAGGATGATGCATTGGGCAACGTTAAGACTCCCGGCTCACCCTAACTCACCCCTTTGGTTCTGACTTCTACCCTTGTCAAAACAAAGTGATGGATCTTCCGCGGCCTGTCTGTGCTTGTGTCAAGCAGCTTACGTCTGGCTGGAAGAAGCGCCATTTAGAGCTGGAGGAATGCCCGACTTAGATTTATGACTGCGGGACAGGTACAGAAAAGTGGCAACCTGCTTTTATTCTAGTGTGCACTCGGAGTTGCTGAACTCGGGGCCAAAATACCTTTAAGGCAACAGCATGCAACGATTTGCCATTTTATGAGGTATGTCTTCATAGGCAACTCGTTTTGGTATCATTTGCAAATTCACGTTGATGGTACATGGGCATGAGAATGACAGGTAAACATATCTCCCGCCCGCACTAAGTAGTTCGGTGAAAACGTAAGAACAGTTTTCACAGCACGACATCTTCTAATATATCCGTGCTAACAAGCTTTTATCAGTGACAGCTGTGCTGTTGTTGGTGTTTGCAAGGTTTTTTGCATGCCTTTTAATTAGTTAGCTCGCTAGTTTTAGAACTTACGGCTGTTTTAAATGGGCACACCTCATGGAATGATACAAAACAGCAGAAGGCTCGTGTCAGGCACAGCACACACACAATAGTGAGTTAGCTTTGATGGTGCACAGCACACACACAATAGTGGGTTAGCTTTGATGGTGCACAGCACACACACAATAGTGGGTTAGCTTTGATGGTGCACAGCACACACACAATAGTGGGTTAGCTTTGATGGTGCACAGCACACACACAATAGTGAGTTAGCTTTGATGGTGCACAGCACACACACAATAGTGGGTTAGCTTTGAAATGCACCTTTATTGTCTCGTCATGTGGTGATGCGATGGTGTGTGGTCACATTGCTGGCCTTGAGGCATAATCTATTGAGCAGATGCCACCGGGCCGATGCGGCTGGGAGCGACCCCTTTAAACGGCCTTCTCCTTGCGGGTCAGTGGAGGCGAGTGCCAACAGCATTTGTCTTTGATCACTCCTCATCTAACCCCCCCCCCAGTCTTCTCATGGGACTGAGGGAAGAAAGAGTGACTGGGAGGGTTTCTGTTTTTTTCTTGTTTTTTTTCTGGTGTTGTTTATATTTCTGAAAACAGGGTCAGCTGGGGTTCAGAGCAGATCATGGGAAATATTCTAAAATAACACACATGGTTGATTATTAAAGAAATAGATCCTGGTTTCGTGATCCGTGTTTCTGTTTCGGTAGAGATGAATTAGTTGGGACCCACACATATATATGAATATATGGTACAAACTTTACGTGTACTTCCATATGCTCAGCCTATATAGTTTGAAGTTTTAAAACATGAGTCTGAACATGTCTTCCAACATGTTGTTGAGAAGTCTCAACTATATTTCCCTGTAAGGAACAATAATATATACTCTATTCTATAGGTTGCCTGTACCCTGCATATAATCCAGGTTCTGAGATATGACTCCTCTTCCTTGCATGCTCCCAATGACATTCGAGAACTGCTGGGGGCCCAGACGGACGACCCTGTCAGAATAATTCTCTGGATTTTCCAGACCTTTCCAAAAGCCCGTAGTAATGCGTAACCACCCAGCCATGTCAGCGTAGTGAATCACCATCGCAGGAACCTCAGTGGTTCTCCATCTTAACCGCTCCTCCAGTCACGGAGATCCTCCTCCTCATCATCCCGGGCTCTAGTGATCCCCGGCCTTATATGGCCGAAACGATCCGATCACGTTCCAAAAGCAAGAGTACCAGCATCTGGCATTTTGCATACGGGGTGGGAAACATATTTGAGGTGACACACTCTCCACAGGACTATCACACGCAACCCATTATTCTCCTGGCAAGGGTCTGCCCTTTGCCATATATGGAGACAACAAACAAGGGCTTTAGGAGTCGCATTTGTCTGCCCTACTCTTAAGTACCCACTATTAAGTAACAATTAAGTATCCTTAAAGCATGTACTTCAGCCTTAATTGAGAGTGATTTACTTGTATGAGCCATATTGCTGCAAGATGTACACGGTGTGAGAGGTAAAATGAAGTATAGCATTAGCATCATAGTGTTAGCATCATAGAGTTGTAAAACCTGCTCGGGGGCGGGAGCCCCTCTGTCCTGCAAGTCCTCTGTTTATCTATCCTCCCTCCTGACACACCTGGTCTGTTTATCTATCCTCCCTCCAGACACACCTGGTCTGTTTATCTATCCTCCCTGTCGTGTCATTTCCAGAGCAGAGCACGAGTAATACACTACTGAATTCTTGTGTGTGACTCAACAAGTCCCCTAAACATTTCAGACCATTACATGTTTCTATATCTATTTCTATTGGGGGGTTTTTTCTCTCCAAACTGTATATCTATTTCTATGTTCATATTTCTATGCTTTACATTCTGTTGTTTTTCTGTACAGTCCTGCAATATCTGCAGCCCTGGAGTTCCAATAACACAAACAAACTTGAAAAGACTGAAAGGCCGTTTACTGACCTTCGACCTCTCCCTTCTGACAGTATGAAACATAAATGCAGGTCAGCACAGGCCCAGGTGTGGAGGTCTAGATTGATGTTATGTTACGTGTGTGTGTGTGTGTGTGCCAGTCTAGATTGGATGTTATGTTAGTGTTGTGTGTGTGTGTGTGTGTGTGTGTGTGTGCCAGTCTAGATGATGTTATGTTATGTGTGTATCACTGGGGGGGGGTGTGTGTGTGTGTGTGTGTGTGTGTGTGTGTGTGTGTGTGTGTGTGTGTCCAATCATCTCTCGTTAAGCATCAGACTCACAGGAGAGTACATCAGATACATTGTAGCATTTTATTTCAGTGTTACAAAAATCTTTCAAAAATACTTTGTCCTCTTTCATAGTTGGACTACGTATTGAAACAATCCGACCAAAAGCCTTAAAATACACAGACTATGCATTAGGCCTTAAAATACACAGACTATGCATTAGGCCGATGTATGGAGTGCTATAGCATGAGAGGTTGGGAAATGCTGTACAACATATATTAATAAACTAAATAGAAAATATATTTGGGTATTCGCTACTTCCACATTTGGCATAAGCCTCTTAGGAGAGGCTTCCACCCATCACCCTCTTTCATAAGGTTTCATATATACACCATGTATTTCACTCTGAGGTGACAGTAGACCAAAACGTTATTCTTTTTTTTAAGGCCTCATACTGACATCAAATCAGTTTAGAAGTTAAATATTTTAAATACCATCGTAGCACGGCACATCAGATATATGCAGGTGTATTATTAGAAGTATAAATTCACACAGTCTGAGAGAAATAGGTCTCGCACATCACTAAATACGCCTCCCTCTCTTAGTGACTTTGACATAGGAGGACTAAATAGAACTTGTTGCGAGCATCGATACATTCTGGCGTTTAAAGCATATCTGCGTTATTGCTCTTGTTATAGAAAAGCACCACACAAATAAAATCAAACTGAATTCAAGAAAGCAAGAAAAAGACACAGCAAAGGCGGCGACTCTTGGGGCACAGTACACAGCCATTGTATCGTGATAAGGTATCATACGTAGTGTCGCTCCAGCCCCCCAGGTTGTCATGAGGTTCGCCAGGGAGTCCACTACTTCTCGTTGCAGTCTTTGCAGAGGACGCGCTCTCCGTCGGGGAAGAACCCGGCTCCCACCAGGGACACGGAGCACTGGGCGCAGTTGAAGCAGGGCTGGTGCCACTGGCGCTCCTGGAACGAGATGTACTTCCCCTCCCCGAACCCTGCAAAGAACCACAAATCACTTCAATCATTTCATAAACACTTAGATATAACACAAACACATCCTGCAGATGACAGATCTGATGTACTTCGTCTCTGTAAACTGCTCTGAAAGACAGTCAATCTGTTTGTTTGGGTTCAACTCTCCCCGAGTGAAAGGCAGCTACTAGCAAGTGGCCTGTAGTGTTTCAGCATATTTATTGCAATTATTGTAATAAATGTGACATTTATGTGATTTGAGCACCACCATGAAGACCTTCAGCCAAAAATCCCTACGCTGAGAGTATGTACTGCTCCGTGGACAAATTGACCTACAATATGCTATAGAACCAGCAATATGAAGCCATATTATTGGATTCTGACATTGTATTCATTCTTAACACTCGTGACATTCACTAAGACCTTTTTCCTGGTATCTTATTTCTCATGCTGGCGTAGCCTGTGGCCGTGGCTCGCGCTGACGTAACTCCAGTCGTCCCTCTCGTCTCTGTCCTCAACTATGCAGACAATAGGAGCCCTCTGTGCTGCCTTCCCCCGACAGGCAGACACAACGGGGCCCAGCGCTGAGCACTGAACAAGTGGATACAATGTCCACGTTTAGCAGCCAACATCATATGATTACTGCCTCACTCGGAAGGACGCCAGGTCAGAAACGACACGCTAGCCAGCTAGCTAGCTAGCAACCATGCTACAGCTATAACAACAGTGGAGGAGGTGGAGCGGCTCCATAGCAACAGTGGAGGAGGTGGAGCAACAGTGGAGGAGGTGGAGCGGCTCCATAGCAACAGTGGAGGAGGTGGAGCGGCTCCCTAGCAACAGTGGAGGAGGTGGATCGGCTCCCTGTCTGCATCTGGCTTTTGCTGGCTGAGGGTCAGAGTCACAGAAAAAGACGCTGAGTCCCAAGCTGTTCCCACCAAACGGAGCACAGCATCTTGTGTGCTTCAGCCTCAGCCCGTGGGGTACACAGACGACATGAAGCGCAAAGTGTTTAGAGTACCCTTAGTGTACTAAATAAACAGAGACCAGCTTGCACAAATGGACCAGAAACAAATACACTGCATGAATCTCCAAGACTACCCGGGCCGCCCACACAGATAGAGACTGAGTCTAGAATGGACCTGGTCCTCCTATGGTCCCCATCCTGTCCTCATCCGGGCCAGATCCGGTATCTGCTCTCTAGGCCCACACCCTTGTTTAAAGGTGCAGTCAGTGGTTTTGCCTTAGACCTACGATAGGGACATTTATCTCGAAGACAGTGAGGATTGTGCCTGTGGCTTTTGTGCATGCTGATACTTTGTTTGAGCGCTTTGTTTTTTGGTTGACAATTCCAGGGGTCTTGACATGTAAACAAATACTTGAAAACGTGCTCAGTAACATTGTGGAACAGTGTTTATGTATCATGACCTCATAGTTATATTATCTCGGTAAGTTAAGAAACACTTCAGACGTGGCAGACGGGAAACTAGTTCCTGCCCCTCCCCCGGGTCCACTCGACTGTGATTGGCTTGCTGCAGGCAGGGCACTTCTGAAGCAAATGGCAAATGCAATGCTAGCTTCTCCAGCCCAAGAAGGATGAAAATGGCCGCCAATGACTTGTTTCATGGTGCACCAAAACTATGATGACACAACTGCCTGGACTGCAAACGCACTACTCTAACTGACCACAAGGGTACCCTGTGGGAAACTAGTCACAAGTCACAAGTCTTTTATTGTCAGATGCACAGAATGACAGGGTCAGACTGGGCACTGAAATTCTTAGGACAAGGCACCGCACCACAACCTACCATAGCATAACATAATATAACATAACATAACATGACATATACTCTGTACAAGTACTCTGAACATAATTTACATGTAATAACATAAAATAACCTTACTAAATATACAAATACACAAAAAACATATAACAACCTATACATATAATACTAACATATATACATATAACGTATAATAAACATATAATAAACTATGCTAACCTATTAAACCTATACAACCCTACTAGATCCTGGCCCCCCTGGCTCCACTCACCTGTGATGGGCTTGCTGCAGGCGGCGCACTTCTGCGCGTACATGCTGCTGAAGCACTTGACGCAGTAGGGGTCGTCTCCCTGGGAGGTGAAGGGCTGGTTGGCCAGAGGGCCCTTGCAGCTCGTGCACAGGAAGCACTCCTTATGCCAGGGCTCGTTCCGATAGGTCACCCCGCCCTGGGTCAGAGCCTGGCAAAGGAACAGCGGGCAGTGCCCCAGACACACGGGCTGTTAGCAGGGCAGTGCCCCAGACACACGGGCTGTTAGCAGGGCAGTGCCCCAGACACACGGGCTGTTAGGCTGACTGGCACACTCATCTCAGAGTGACAGCGTGGTATTGGTTGACTGACTGACATGGTACATCAATCCTGACATATAATCAATGACACAAGTAAAGTAAGTGGCGTGGGAGAGATGGTGGAAGCCTCACAAGGGAGAAAGGGTAGGATGAGTGATTGCTAATGATGGTTATTTTTTGTTTCCCAAAAGCATCACCGAACAGCTACTATTGCTAAATGATAGGCAGACTCATCATTTTTTTAACTCTCTCTATTCGTTACCCTGGTGGTTTGCTCAATGACATTTTTGGGAAAGGCACCTTTGACTGATTTATTGGTCAACTGATCAGAAACAATCACCTGTAATCCACCTTCTGTCTCAAACAATCACATTTCAACGCTACTTGTAACTGTTCATTGCTACAGAATTCCATAGGGAATTGTGGGATATCGTGGGAATTGTGGCATATCGTGGGAATTGTGGGATATCGTGGGAATTGTGGCATATCGTGGGAATTCGTGGGAATTGTGGCATATCGTGGGAATTGTGGGATATCGTAGATGGTTAAACTCACCTGTTTGCAGTGGCTGCATCGGGGGGAGAACTTGCCCTCGTAGCAGGGCACGCAGTAGTACTCCCCTTTGTCTGGGATGAAGGCCTGGGAGCCCATGGGCTGCTGACACGCCCGGCACATGAAACACTCCTCGTGCCACGCCGCGTCACCGTACTCCAGCTTTCGGGAACCTGTCGTGGGAGTGGGGAGGGGGAGGGGGGTGGTGTAGAGAGAAGGGGAGAGAAATGGCGAAATAAAGATCAGGTTGAAATGGGTGGAGGAGTGAAGGAGAGTAGACTCATTGGAATCCACACCTACAGGTGTCACTATGTATTAGTCACCTCATATGAGAGTTATGATTGCGCAATCGTTTACCAGCACTCACACGCAATGCACCTCGTGCCCCGCAGCTAAACCAGGAGCATTGTGGGGGGGGGAAAAAACAAAAAAAAACAATCCAACCTGTCTGTACAGTACAGTGCTGGTGCAGTCCACAGCCTGCATTGTGTGAACACCACGCATACTTGATGGTGAGCCCCAGTGGCCGAGTTATGGCAGGGTTGGCCACGATTTGTTTTTAGCTGCAACAATGCCATTCCCATGGGCACGTACCCGCGGACAAATATGGCCTGCCCACACAAACACGGGTGGGAAGACGCGGACATTTGGGGAAAAAAGGAGGTGCCCTAGCATTTTTTTCTCTGCTTTTTTTTTCTCACTGTCAGAAGTAGAGCTGTGTGTGTGTGTGTGTGTGTGTGTGTGTGTGTGTGTGTGTGGCTGGGGTATAGTGAGGTGCAGGGAAGTATGGTTTTATCAAAGGGGGTGGGGGCTGGTCTGTCCCTCTCACCACAGAAACCCCCGTAAGCATAACTACTCATTCGACCAGAAACTCTCGAGGAAGGAAAAAAAAAGAAAGAAGAAAAACGAGAGAGACAGAGAGAGAGAGAGAGAGAGAGAGAGAAACGTTGCTCTGCCTGGCCCTGTACTCTGTGTAATTGTATGTCATCTAAAACCTGTCGGCTCACTGGCTCCTGCACCGCCACCGGCAGGAATCCGACCGCGACTCCAGGCGCTCTCAGTCAAGTGAGTCAATCGCTCCGTCACATCGGAGCTGTCACACCCAGAACGCACAAAAGTCATTAGCCGTCTTTCTTTCCCTCCCCTCTGGGGTATGACATTTAACTCAACGGCTCTCTGCTACGGTGAGTGTGTGACGATTACACAACGTGGTTAAAAACCCTCTACGGCTCTCTGCTACGGTGAGTGTGTGACGATTACACAACGTGGTTAAAAACCCTCTACGGCTCTCTGCTACGGTGAGTGTGTGACGATTACACAACGTGGTTAAAAACCCTCTACGGCTCTCTGCTACGGTGAGTGTGTGACGATTACACAACGTGGTTCGAAACCCTTAGAACTGAAAGCAAGAGGAGACTAGGCCCTGAGTTTGTTTGAAGGTTTGGAGTTTACGATCTGATAAGGAGTTCAATCTTGTGCATCGGATTCAAGTTTCATTTGAGACCTTCTTGGGAGAAGTATAGTTTCTCATGATGTCACCAGGAGTGTTTTGAAACTTTGAATGGTGTGATTAAGCTCCATAATCCGTCTCACAAATACAAGCACAAATCTCTTCTTTGTACACAATAAATGCTTCTTTCTCTCTGTGCCGCCATAAACTTTAACCACAGCACATCATTTCTGTAGGTTCACATACGTAATCTTTTGAAATCGCACGAATATGAAAGAAAAAGACAGCAAAGTATGCAGGAATAAAGAAGCCTGTAAGAAAATACGGCTTTAAACACTTTACCTAAACCCAGTAGTCACAAAGCCTTATATAAATGTTCATAAAGGGTTATAACGTATTCATAACACCTCATAATGGTTGACATAACCTTATATAATTATTTATACATAGTAATGACTGCACTCATGAAGTGTTACAATGTTCAAGCCCTTACAGCTTGAAATATCAGAATGCATAATGAAGCTTCTTTTTTTTTTTCCTTTCTCTGCTCCGAGTCTCTCGATACTATAGTTATAGATGTTGAATAGAAATGGAGCTCTGTTTCTTAACCCACTGATCCTACCTGGCAATATGGTCTTGTCACAGGCCACACACTCGGAGTCACAGTCATTCTCATATCTCAGTCTCTGCATTGCTAACGCTAGGCTACTACAGTAATCTACAGTATATATAGTACATCAAGCACAGTTATTCTCATGTCTCTGCATTGCTAACGCTAGGCTACTACAGTAATCCACAGTATATAGTACATATAGCACAGTTATTCTCATGTCTCAGTCTCTGCAATGCTAACGCTAGGCTACTACAGTAATCTACAGTATATAGTACATATAGCACAGTTATTCTCATGTCTCAGTCTCTGCAATGCTAACGCTAGGCTACTACAGTAATCTACAGTATATAGTACATATAGCACAGTTATTCTCATGTCTCTGCATTGCTAACGCTAGGCTACTACAGTAATCTACAGTATATAGTACATATAGCACAGTTATTCTCATGTCTCAGTCTCTGCAATGCTAACGCTAAGGGTACTACAGTAATCTACAGTATATAGTACATATAGCACAGTTATTCTCATGTCTCAGCATTGCTAACGCTAGGCTACTACAGTAATCTACAGTATATATAGTACATATAGCACAGTTATTCTCATGTCTCAGCATTGCTAACGCTAAGGGTACTTTAGTAACACACCGTGCATCAGACCCTTTCAGGTTTTCCACATTTTGTCGTGTTTCAGACTTATCCTGAAATGGATTCAATACATTTTTTTTCTCATCAATCTTCACACAATACTCCACAAAAACAAGGTTTTCGGAGTAGATTTATTGAAAATAAAACACTGAAATAAGCCTTCACTTAGGTTCAAAGCACCTTTGGCAGCTATGACAGCCTCAAGTCTTCTTGGAAATGATCCTACAAGCTTGGCACACCTTTCTTTTGGAGGTGTCTCCCATTGTTCTTGGCAGAATCATTAAAGCTGAAGCAGGGTGAATGGGGTGCGTCTGGCACAACAGTTTCCAGGTCTCTCCAGAGATGCTCTATTGGGTTCAGGTCCGGACTCTGGCCTCTTTCACAGGGGGCTGGGCCGTCCCAGCAGTGTTTTCTGACGCAACTCCTGTGTTTTCTTGGCGCTGTGCTTCAGGTCTTCTTGTTGAAATGTGAATCTTCGCCCCAGCCTGAGATCCTGAGCACTCTGTAAAAGGTTTTCACTCAGGATTGCTCTCTTTCTCTGCACCCATCTTCCCCTCTATCCTGACTAGTCTCCCAGTCCCAGTGGCAGAAAGACATCCCCACAGCATGATGCTGCCACCAGCGTGTGCCACCACCGGGTTTGACTGTAGAACTGATGCTGCCACCAGCGTGTTTGACTGTAGGGAAGGTATTAATGAAATGATGTTCTGTGTCTGGTTCCCTCCACACACTCCGTTGGGAATTGTGGCCAAAATAGTTCAATCTTTGTTTCTTCAGACCAGAGGATTTTGCTTCTCTTGGTCTGACAGTCATTCAGGTGCTTTTTTGTCAAACTCCCAGCAGGCTGCCATGTCCCTTTTGAGTGAGGAATGGCTTCTGTCTGGCCACTCCATCATAAAGGCCTGATTGATGGAGCGCTGCACCGATGGTTCTCCTTCTGGAAGGTTCTCCCGTCTCCACAAAGGAACTCTGGATCTCATTCATAGTGACCACTGGGATCGTGGTTACCTTGGTTACCTGTCTAAAACCAAGGCCCCTCCTCCCCAATCGCTTAGTTTGGATGGACGGCCAGATCTAGGGAGACTGTTGGTGGTTCCAAATCTCTTCCATCTGAGAGTGATGGAGGCTACTGTGCTCTTGGGCACTTTCAGTACTACAGGAATGTTCTTTTATCCTTCCTCAGATCTGTGCCTTGACACAATCCTGTCTCGCAGGTTTTCACTCTGACATGCACCATCATTTTTACATTTACATTTAGTCATTTAGCAGACGCTTTTATCCAAAGCGACTTACATATGTGCAACTTACAATGTATACACATTTAACATTTACACTGATGGCACACTGCACATCAGGAGCAATTAGGGGTTCAGTGCCTTGCTCAAGGACGCTTCGACAGGGAATCGAACTAGCAACCTTCTGATTACTAAACGACTTCTCTACCTCCTGTACCACTGTCGCCCCCTTACTACAGAAATGTTCTTTTATCCTTCCTCAGATCTGTGCCTTGACAAAATCCTGTCTCGCAGGTTTTCACTCTGACATGCACCATCAACTGTGAGACCTTATACAGACAGGGGTCTGCCTTTCCTAATTGTGTCCAATGAATTCAATTAGGTGGACTCCAATCAAGTTGTAGAAGCATCTTAAGGACTATTAATAGAAGTAGGATGCACCAGAGCTCAATTGGAAGTTTCATAACAAAGGGTCTGAATAGTTATATAAATGGGATATTTAATTTAATTTTTTTTATAAATTAACAAAACATTTCAAAAGCCTGTTGTCATTAGCTTTATCATTGAGGAGTACTCTGTGTAGATTGATGAGAAAATAAAATGAATTGAATCCATTCTAAAATGAGTCTGAAAACTTGAAAGGGTCTGACAACTTTTCTGTATGCACTGTAACGTTAGGCTAACAATACCCAGCAACGCTTGGCTTGGCTGCTACAGTTAAATAAATATCCGTCTGCACATATTCAGTAGAAATGGAGCTCTGGCTGGAAACCCACTGATCCTACCTGGCATGACGGTGTTGTCACAGCCCACACACTGGGAGTAGCAGTCACTCTCATGTCCCAGTCTCTGCAATGCTAACGCTAGGCTATGTAGGATATTTTCTTAAACTAGAGATACGTGGATTGATTCAGCAGTATGAAAGGCCTTCTTTAACAATTACATAGGCTGAACAGCTGAGAAAGGTAAACAACCTAAAAAAAGGAGATAATTGACTTTCCAGGGGCCCCACCAGGCGCCCTTGGAGACACAACCCTCGTGAGGGGGCTCACAAAGAGCTCATAAAAGGAGATATATAATATTAGATAGGTAGTTCAGGTAAACAGCCATACAGAAATAACCACAAGAAACTCCAGATAGAGGGTATAAAAGAGCCTGCTGAGCGTTCACACTTTGAGACAATCCATGGATCTCTCCTTATTGTAGCTTACTGATTACAATACAACTTCCAGATTCCTGCAACCAGTCTCCGGTCTTCTGATTGAATTCGCCCTACACCTTTCTTTTCAATCTCGCCGCAACAGCTTCTACAGTAATCTACAGTATATCGTAAACTACGCTAACAATATGTAGCGACGCTTGGCTGCTATAGTTATAGATGTTGAATAGAAACGGAGCTCTGGCTCTTCACCCACTGACCCTACCTGGCATGATGGTCTTGTCGCAGGCCACACATTTGGAGGAGAATTCGTTGCAGTAGCAGTCGTTGCACACCAGCGCGTCATCCTGGCAGGTGAAGGGCTCGTCGGCTAGCGAGCGGTCGCAGCGCATGCAGCGGAAACACTGCTCATGGTAGTGATGGTCCTCATACACCAGCTCCTGGAAATGGAAGACATTATTACATATGAGACCTGGGCCAATAGGAATCGAACCCACGACCTTGGTGTTACTTACCACGACCTTGGTGTTACTTAGCACAACCTTGGTGTTACTTACCACGACCTTGGTGTTACTTAGCACAACCTTGGTGTTACTTACCACGACCTTGGTGTTACTTAGCACGACCTTGGTGTTACTTAGCACGACCTTGGTGTTACTTACCACGACCTTGGTGTTACTTAGCACGACCTTGGTGTTACCTAGCTACAGGTGCACTTAACAACCAACGTCTAACACGAGTCAGGACCAACAACAGTTCAGATCAGTGAGTGTCCGGGCTAACTTGGCACCCTAGCTGAACACACAATCATGTGCTCTCTCCATTAAAACCGCACGAAACACTGAGTACACCCTGAATGCTGGCGCCTTTTCTCGGTAGACAGCAATCCCACAATGCTCCCACAGAGCTCCATTCCTGAAAAAGCATCAAAGGACTGATATCAGCGGTAAATGGAAGAGTGTGACTCTAGTTTGTGTCTTTTAAGGTGGATTGGCTCAGTTTCGGGGTCAGCGGACGAGCGTGACTCTAGTTCGTGTCTTTTAAGGTGGACTGGCTCGGTTTCAGGGTCAGATCAGTTCTACCATGAAGGAAGGCAAAAACAAAATCCAAGATTTAATCTGAGATCAGGATGTTACAATAACAAAAATATACTGTAGAGATAACAGACTTTGGCGTGAGCCCCTTGGCTTCAGTCTGGCAAAAGCAACCATGTTGATTTTAGAGCCGGCCAACTGCAGAGATCCTCAAAGGATCTGTATATCTCATGGAAACCATGGAAACCGTGGTCAAAGCGTCTGTACGCTACTAGGGGAAACGTGAGTCATATGTTGAAGTCCAACAGAGTGAAAGTGTAGATTAATGCACTCTTTCATTATTTAATTCATTCTTTCATTCTTTCATTCACTCTTTCATTCATTATACATGGGCACTCCCTATAGTAGGGTTCATACAATACAGACAAAACATTTTTTTTAGACATGATTCATTGAAACAAATTGTAAAGTGTGTGTGTGTGTTCGTGTTTGTGTGTGTGTGTGTGTGTGTGTACAAGCCAAAAGAAACAAAGAATAAGTCATAAGACAACAACTTTGAGGTCCATTCCTCCTCATCTCCGAGGGTAGCAACAGCATGAAGTCTGAAAAAGCACTGAGACAAAACAAAGCCAGCAGTGTGTGTGTGTGTGTGTGTGTGTGTGTGTGTGTGTGTGTGTGTGTGTGTGTGTGTGTCTTTCTTGGCATCTCACTCCTCACCAGCAGTGCATTAACTACTGACATGGTGTTTAATAAACTAATAATACACAGATGTTCTCTGGCTTATAAAAAAAGCACCTGAAAGAACACAGGAAAAGCCAGACACACACACACACACATACCACTGCACCAATCAACAAAATACCATCTCAATGTGTAATCCTAGAAAACACATCTAGGATCTACAGAAAACCTCCTGTAGAAGTTTAAAGGTGCAGGCTTTTAAAGGTCGATTCCGGTGAAGGGTTGTTCATTTTCGAGCTCAACGGCCATTAAAATGACACCTCTCCCTTCTGTGCTCCTGAAGCAATGAGTTGATTGGCTGGTATGGTGTATTGCTTGGTCCCGGGCGCTTTGTTTGTTTCCCATTTAAAGAGCCAGGACTGTGCACAAACACTGTTTGTTTTTAGCGCACACACTGGAAGCATAGCTAGCGGAATTTGAGGAGAATTTGACCAAAATAATTTGGAAAGGATTATAATCAAGGGCCGCACCCTTAACTGCAGCGAAGCCCGTAATCCTTGAAAGCACATCTAGCCAGATCTCGAAAAACCTCCAGTTGAAGTTGCGCCGGAGCGCGGTGGCGGACGCGGACGCGGGCCCGAGTGATTAACGACGCCGTGAGGTTCTGGGTGAGATGGGAAACCCATCTGGGTCAGCGCACATCAGAGAATGGCGGGAGCGGCTGGCAGGCCTGGTGCATTCTGGGAGGGCGCCACAGGGTCCAAGGCAAACAGGCTCTTTATTTACTGCCCTGCGTGTGTCTCCCAGCGCGTGTGTGTGTGTGTGTGTGTGTGTGTGTGTGTGTGTGTCAGGGGCCCCGGCTCGGGATAAGCACCCCGTTGCCTGACGAGCGGCAGCTCCTGGGGATTTCGGTCGCCATGGTGTTAACCAAACAAGAGGAGGAGGAATGGTTTCCTAGAAATACCAGCAGCTCTCCTCTCTCTCTCTGTCTCTCTGTCTCTCTGTCTCTCTGTCTCTCTCTCTCTCTCTGTCTCTCTGTCTCTCTCTCTCTCTCTGTCTCTCTGTCTCTCTATCTCTGTCTCTCTCTCTCTCTCTGTCTTTCTCTCAGACATCCACATACACACACAAAACTACATAACTCTCTCTCTCTCTCTCTCCTTCTCTCTCTCTGTCTTTCTCTCAGACATACACATTCGATGCCCCCTACACACAGACCGACACACAAGCACCTTCCACATGAACACACACACAGACACAGACACAGACACAGACACAGACACAGACACAGACACAGACACAGACACAGACACAGACACAGACACAGACACAGACACACACACACACACACACACACACAGACACACACACACACACACACACACACAGAAGTACCCAGCTCACCCGAGAGTTGTGTCCGATGAGCTCCTTGCACTCCCGGCAGGTGTTGGCATAGAGGCCGTCATAGCAGGGGATGCAGTGAGGGCCGCTGTCCACCTGGATGTATTTGCGCCCGTACAGCGTCTCCTTGCACTTGGCACAGTCAAAAGGTTCACTCATGCTGGTCTAGCGTCCTGTGTCTCACCCTGCAACACACACACACACACACACACACACACACACACACACACACACAGACACATTTTTAAAGAGTAACTACAGGACAAATAGTTTTCACTCATTTAGTTTGGACGGAAGAAAAGGAGCCAGGAATCAGGATGTGCTTAATGACATTCTTTTCATGAAGTTTTTTCCTTCATGATTCTAATAATACTTCTTTCTTTCTGTCTTTGAAAGAGCACAGGGCACAGGGCACAGGGCACAGAGCACAGGGCACAGGGCACAGGGCACATTGTGGCAATCTCAAGCACGGGCACTGGGGTTTAAAGCACAGGCAAAGCAATGCCTAATCACTAACATTGACTGAGTAGCATGCCATCTTAATGAAGACTGCCGTTACCACACTCGTGATCCAAGCAACCTTTGAGTCCCACTCCTAACCCTAACACACACACACACACACACACACACACACACACACACACACACAAACACACACACATGAACACACACTCCCAACCCTAACCAGTTCGCTTCCCTTTAGCTGGACGTTCCATTAGACTCAAGGAGGAAGTGAGCAGACACAAGAACCAGGAAGC
>NC_045170.1:2783125-2810625 GCF_900700415.2 Clupea harengus | reverse complement strand
GAGCAATTCCTTGAATTTGACCAAAAGTGTATTGGATTGGAAGAGCAGACTATGCCTTTAATAGATTAAAATAGCAGGTCATAACTTTAAGGGATTAGAATAGCAGACTACACCTTTAAGGGATTAGAAAAACAGATTATACCTTTAAGGGATTGAAAAGGCAGACTACTCCTTTAAAGGATTTGAGTAGCAGACTGCACCTTTAAGGGGTTAGAATAGTAGACTGCACCTTTAAGGGGTTAGAATAGTAGACTACACCTTTAAGGGGTTAGAATAGTAGACTGCACCTTTAAGGGGTTAGAATAGTAGACTGCACCTTTAAGGGGTATAAGAGCAGTTCTCCACCCGTCTCACTGCAGAACACTGGGACCAATTACTATGGCGACCAATTACTATGGCGTCACACAGAGTGGAACTGTAAAGTGTAATGAGCAGAGCACTTTCATTAACACTGCCCACACGCTCAGACTTTAATTAGGTGAGCCAGATCATAAAGCAGACTATGCTAGTCTACACGCTCTCACACTGTCTGAGAGTGCTTTTCATTTCAGTAAAAAAGGAAAATCACGCAAATTATGTCAAGTTATGCCCATACTTCATAAATGCAATATATTTTATTATTCAAACCTTAAGTAAGGTTTGTTGCTGAAGGTAAAAGTTTCATATGTTAAAATTATTGTATTAAAAGAAAATTAATTTAGTGATCCATAGCAAAATCTGTTTGTGTACAATTCTTGTTATTATATTGTTATTAGATTTACTCTAACATTGAACATACGGAAATCTAGGGCTGATTTTGGGTAGACTGGTAACTAAAATGCATAACAATACACTGGTAACTATCACTTGAACCGCAGCGGAAACAGACCACCACAAGATGCCTGTCAGTGTGGTCCGGAGACAGTCATTGGTCATTAGCTGTCAGTGTGGTCCGGAGACCGTCATTGGTCATTAGCTGTTAGTCATGACTATTAGATGAAAGGCTGCTCTCAAAGGCCTGGCACTGATTCAGGGCCAGATCAGAGAATGCTTTAAATTCTAACTAACACACACACACACACACACACGCACGCTCACGCACACACACACACTCAGGCTCCTCACATTAAACCTCTAATGAGACTTCTTTATTGATTCAGTTTGACTGTTTTGGGGTGGAATCAGAATGTCCATCCCAGCTGTGTGTGTGTGTGCTAGGTGTGTGTGTGTGTGTTTGTGTGTCTGTGTGTGCTGTGCACTGTGTGTATGTGTGTGTGTGCTGTGTGCTGGGTGCTGTGTGCTGTGTTTTGTGTGCTGTGTGCGTGAACGTGCGTGTGTGTGTGTGGGTGTGTGTGTGTGTGTGTGTGTGTGTGTGTGTGTGCTGTGTGTGTGTGCGTGTGTGTGTATGTGTGCATGTGTGCTGGGTGTGTGTGTGTGCGTGTGCTGTGTGTGCGTGTGTGTGTGCTGTGTGTGCGTGTGTGCTGGGTGTGTGTGTGCTGGGTGTGTGTGTGCGTGCGTGCGTGCGTGCGTGCGTGCGTGCGTGCGTGCGTGTGAGTGTGAGTGTGAGTGTGTGTGTGTGTGTGTGTGAACGTGTGGTAATTTGCACTCTCGGTTGGCTGCGATCGAAATGAAAACATGCGTGCGCTACATTTACTTCAAACACCCTGCAGTCTGTGTAATTACCTCGTACAGACTGATTGATCTCCATCTTTGCACATGAGCCTTTGATTACCATCTCTCTCTCTCTCTCGCTGTAACACTGAGGTACGAACACCAATCTGATCAAATTTTGTGACGTTTTTTTGCATTTTTAAAACTTCAAGGCATATTAATAACAGGGTACAGTATGTGCATGTTGGTGCTTTGTCCTGCCCCTTCTGACGCACTGTTAACCCCACAGAAGAATGAGGCCTAATTTTCAAAGGCCCATTCAATTTCACCCACCTCAGATGATTACTGAACAGAGAACTGCCCCCCCCCCACACACACACACACACACACACACACACACACACACACACACACACACACACGCTCACTCACTCACACACACACACACACACACACACACACACACACACACACACACACACGCTCACTCACACACACACATGCTCACTCACACACACACACACTCACACACTCACACACACACACACACACACACACACACAACGACAGTATAATCACACACACACAAAACTAAATCACCACACAGGGTATCCAATTCCTTAAAGGCAGAGTCCATGATTCTGCCAGTTTGTTGATATTTGCGCTCAACAGCCAGTCAACTTACACCCGTCCTTTCCATGCCAGCTGAAGCAACGTGTTGATTGGCTGGAACTGTTTACAGCTCAGTCCGTGCCACTATGTTTGTTTCCCATTTTTTTTAGCCACGACCGTGTACAAACAAAAACGCTTTTCCTCTATTTCTTTTCTTTTTGTGGACACACAGAAGAGGCAGCTAGAGGCCCGGGAGGAGGAATGAGCTGAATTTGACAAAAAGAGTGCGTTGGACTAGAACTGCGTCGGACTGCACCTTTAACTCTCCGAGCACATGGCGATAACTGTGTTAGCATGACGACATGACAAATATTCCAGCAAGCATTCCTCCCATAAGAGCAGGCTAGCGTAGAGATAGACTTAGTTTCAGTATTTAGTTTGGCCCACAGGGTAGTGTATAGACAGACTTAGTTTCAGCATTTAGTTTGTCCCATAGGCTAGCGTAGAGATAGACTTAGTTTCAGTATTTAGTTTGGCCCACAGGGTAGTGTATAGACAGACTTAGTTTCAGCATTTAGTTTGTCCCATAGGCTAGCGTAGAGATAGACTTAGTTTCAGTATTTACGTAGTTGGTCCCATAGGGTAGTGTATAGATAGACTTAGTTTCAGTATTTAGTTTGTCCCATAGGGTAGCGTATAGACAGACTTAGTTTCAGTATTTAGTTTGGTCCCATAGGCTGGTTTCAGTCATGTACCTGTGTGGCCAATCGATGGAGGGTTGGGGTCACTGGCTCTTCATAGTTTGGTCAGTTTTGAGTTCCTTGAGTTTTGAGTTCCTTTCGAGCCCTTCCAGAGACCAGAAGTTATTTTGTATGAGGTCAACTAGGGGCTAAAACGCGTCTGCACATACCTACAGATTATTGCATTAGTGAATTGATTTTTAGTCAGTTTGACGATACAAGAATTGCTTGCATCGATAATCCCATGTTGTAACTAAACAGATTTTTTCCCTTCACCCCTAGACCTGGGCTGCTGTTGTCTTGCCCAGACCAGGGCTGAGTTAGGGTAGTGTCAGCTGCTGACTGGGTCCAGTGCTGTTGTCTTCACTACACCAGGGCTGAGTTAGGAGAGTGTCAGCTGCTGACTGAACCCAGTGCTGTTGTCTTCTCTACACCAGGGCTGAGTTAGGGTAGTGTCAGCTGCTGACTGGGTCCAGTGCTGTTGTCTTCTCTACACCAGGGCTGAGTTAGGAGAGTGTCAGCTGCTGACTGGGTCCAGTGCTGTTGTCTTCACTACACCAGGGCTGAGTTAGGAGAGTGTCAGCTGCTGACTGAACCCAGTGCTGTTGTCTTCTCTACACCAGGGCTGAGTTAGGGTAGTGTCAGCTGCTGACTGAACCCAGTGCTGTTGTCTTCTCTACACCAGGGCTGAGTTAGGGTAGTGTCAGCTGCCGACTGGGCCGCTGGTGAGCGGGGAAAGGTGATTGGGCCGTGCGTGAAGGAGAGGGGGGGGAGTTGTGATGAAACCCAGGCATTGTCAGTGACGCTGGGTGACAGTGGAGGCATTATGATGCTGTGTGAACGCTGCAGGCATGCAAAGTAGAAGCAGAGAGAAAGAGAGAAAGAGAGAGAGAGAGAGAGAGATAGAGAGAAAGAGGGAGAGGAGAGAAACAGAGAGAGAAGAGAAGAGAGAGCATGCTAGGGAGAGAGATAGAGATGGGGAGAGAGAGAGGGGGAGATGGAGAGAGCAAGAGAGGGAGAGAGGGAGATGGAGATAGGGAGCGAGTGAGAGAGGGAGAGCGAGAGAGTGAGAGAGTGAGAGAGCGAGAGAGTGAGAGAGGGAGATGGAGAGAGTGAGAGAGTGAGATAGGGAGAGAGTGAGAGAGAACTAGAGAGTGAGAGAGGGAGAGAGAGAGAGGGAGAGTCAGAGATGGGGAGAGAGGGAGAGAGGGAGATGGTTAGGAAGAAGGAGAGAGGGAGAGAGGGAGATGGTTAGGAAGAAGGAGACAGACAGACAGACAGACAGACAGACAGACAGACGGAGACAAAGAGAGTTGTCTGTGGAGCTCCTGGCCCAAGGGTGTGTTCCTCAGCGCTGTGTGTCCCATCAGCCCTGATCCTCCCCCAGAGTCCAGCGTGCCGGAGGAATGCATGGACAGGAGACGGGACTGAATCATGTGGCTCCAGCCAAGGGCTTGAAAAAGAGCAAACAAATGCATTTTTCCTCCCCCTTTCTGTTCTAAAAAAAGGCACATTCCTTACCCCCCCCCCCCCCCCCCCCCCTCCAAAAAAAAAATAGGAAGACCTTGTTCTTTCTATAGCTCATTTCTGCTGACTGATTACTCATGGAGAAAGATTCCTTTCAGCGGGCCAGTTGTTGGGATAGCCAAAGAGCTATGTGGTCATTCGTTACCCCATGGGCCAGAGGCCTTGTTTTACATGTTGCTTTTCAGTGTTCAAAATGAAGTGTTTGCAGGATGCGAGTGGAAAGTATGCTGGACGCTGCCAAACGCGGTTAGCGTCTGGAAACTCTTCTGTGGTCTTTAGCATAAAAATGTGACATCACTCCTTCAAGCCTCAGTGAACTTGGACATAAATGCACTGAGAGAAATGCTTTGTGGGTTAGTGTCATTTGAATGCTGTGTGTATAGTATACCATGTTCAGTGTGAGTCTTGAAATAAATTCACAGAGAAATGCTCTTTCGGTTAGTGTATTTTACAGATGCCACTGCAGTCTTCCAGCGTATCCAACATAATTCTTGACATATTCAGCTTTTCAAAAGAGGACAAAGTTATCTTTCTTTATAAAACAATCAAGGATTTTTTTAGCCTCATTAAAGTCAACATCTTAACATACAAAAATATGCCACTATGGAAAACCACTTCAAATCAAACTCACATGGCAATGTTTACACACACACACACACTCACTCACACACACTCACTCACACACACACACACACACTCACACACACACACACACACCTCTGGGTTTTATGTTCTTGTGGCAATGCTGTGTAATCTAAGTCTGTGCCGTTAGTTTACAATAAATTATATATAATGTTCCTTGAAAGAAAGAGGGAACAAATACAGAGAGAGAGAGAGAGAGAGAGAGAGAGAGAGAGAGAGCCAAAGAGAGTAATAATTACACATTCTTATTACACCTCTGATGTTGCTATTGCCTTGTGATGTTTTCCAGTAGCCTGGTGCCAGTGACGATGACACCATCTTCATCATCATCACCACCACCACCAAGTCCTCTGAGTCTCTGCCTCATGAGACATTCTTAAACATGTATGCCACCTCAAACGCTCAACCCGTCAATGCTACGATGACACACAAGACCTGCGTATCAGGCTATAGACCGAGATTAGCATAGTCCTCTCCAATCCACTCTGCCCTCACCTGCATGCCAGTTTGATTGACATTTTGGGAGACCTAGATCTCTCACTGAGCTTCTCTCTGCCTCTCTTCAGAGGTGAATACGTTCCTCACGCTACACTGGCACTTCAATTATCCTGCTTACAGACGCGTTTAGGGTTACACAGCCACCTTACGCATAATATGTATTTGAGCACATATTAAGTCTATGCGGTTTATGAAATTAATGAATGATCATTTGAATCCGAGTATGGCCTCAAGCTCTAATGTTTCAGTTGAAATAAGTACAACGGCACACCGGCCCTGTAAAGTTGGACAGCTATCTGCAGGAGTTGGGAGGAGAGGCTTGAGAGAAAAGGAAGAAAGGAAAACAAAAATAGATGAGGGGAAGCCGCACGAATTCCATCCTATGTCGCCCGGGAAAAGACTGTCTAGTTCAGACAAAAATAGCCTTCTCTTCCTGCTCACTGGATTTGTGTTCCTGCTTCAGTCTACCAGTGTGACACTGATCTCAATGTAACACTGTCTGAGTTCACCAAGTGACTAACTTTCTCCAATGTGTCTGCATGGTAGGACCGCATCGTTTCCTGTCTGCCAAAGCTAAGAGGGATTGCTGAAGCTGCAGCGTTTGAAGACGTTGACCTAACCACCTAGGCTATACGCAGTCAGGTGATATCTGTATGGGAAGTGAAAGGTTCCCTATTGACAGTAGTCTCTGTTGGGCTATTCGAACCAGCTGTATGTAAGATGCCGTTTGAGTTTAAATGCTCACCTAGTCTGATCTTGTATGAACATCAAACCCACATAGTAGGCGACACTGCTAAGAAACTGGTCTGTACCAAGTATGAATTCAAATGAATTAAAATTTCAGCTCAGCACCCGTATATCATTCGAAGACAAGTCTTTAAATGTTCCTGCAGATTAGTTTGAAAATGAATGACTTACCACGAATGTCCTGAAGAATAAGAGCTCTTGTACTGTAGGCTATCACTGTCTCCCTTGCTCTACTGAGACGCACTGACACTGTCAAGGAACTGCAGCTATGCGGGATGAAGGGTGTCATTCCCACCCCCCGCGTTAGTCCTCCGCCAAACTGAGTCGCCGTTCCCGCCTCACTCAGCAGTGAATTCATACTGCTACCCTTCATTACACACATTCATTAGGCTGATATAGCCGAGAAAAAAATAATTTTCACTCTACTTTGAAATTACATACTTAATGTTGCGAAACCTAAAACGTCCTTGCAGTTGGTGTTTGCTCTCCGCTGCTGAGTAAATTATTCAGTAATATTTGAGGTGCTGCAAGTCAATGCCAGACACTATGAAGGATAAGAAGACTGAGAATACCTGCTGCACTAAATAGTTTCTCATAATTTGCCGTCTTTCTCTCAAGACAGCAGTCGAGAAATTCCATAGCACTATTTGCGGAGCTTTATGGTTTTCCCATAATGGTACCCGGTTGCCATCTACTGGTACGACTTAATCATTACATCCTATCAATGTAGCCTCGGAACAGGTGTAATAATATAATATAATAATATATAATGGCAAGGATATATCATACAGAGAGGAATATTATACAACACATATTTTTCAGACAAAATCAAGCTCTTTGAACAGACACTTTGAACTAAACAAAAAGTAACTCCCAATGCCAATGTCATTTCAGTTTGTAATTTCATCATTTATTTATCATAAACAACAAGTGTTTTAATTCTTTGCTTAAAAATAGGTCATATATGATTATATTTTATTCAATGGTAATTCCCCTTATCCGTGGTCATTTTAAATCACTTAATGAATTTCAAAACATATGATGTCTGAGGCACTGAAACCGACTCAGAAAATTAGACAATGAGTATTTGAGGCCTTTGACCTTTGACACTTGAAACTAAATTTCTGCATCCAAACAGACACTTCCAGGATGAGTGCTTGGGCTGAATACTGGATGTAACATTGGTCCCCAGAAAGAGACAGAACGAACACACACACACGCACACACGCACGCACGCACACACACCCACCCACCCACCCACGCACAGGATTAAAATATAAACGGCACATTAAGTTTACAAAAATTCTGGAGCATGAAAATATATATTTAAACATCAAAATATATATTCCCCAACTCCTCCCTCTCTCTCTGTCTCTCAGGGTCATCGGCACTGAAGTCATTCTCAGTAAGTGTAGTCCCACAGCAGGGGAGGGGCGATCTGTACAAATGTAAACATGCACAGCGGTCCTCTCTCCATGTCTGCTGACTTCAGAGAGAGGAGTGTGAATCTTCACTGTGCTTTCAAAGGGTGTTCACCCCTGACAGAGGAGTGTAAGTAAGCCCCTCATATCTCACAAGTGAGACACGGGTAGCTCATATCTCACGAGTGAGACACGGGTAGCTCATATCTCACGAGTGAGACACGGGTAGCTCAAATCTCACGAGTGAGACACGGGTAGCTCACAGGACAACAGCTGCAGTTTCTGGACTTGTAGTCATCTAAACCTTTAGAGCTTTTCGCATTTTCCAGAATGTCCAAAGACCGTGTGTACCCTTATTCTTGCATGACTGTGAGAAGAGGTTGCTGTAAATACACTTGCACATACATCAAAGATCATCGTGATCACCGTATCCTCAGGGATCTCTGGAATGAGGAGAACCAGATGGATGTTGAGTCCAACCTGGCCCGGGTGGAAGGCGGTTCTGGTGGTCCACTCCAGATCCACACAGCCTCCCACTCAAAACCTCACGGATCACTTCTACACACTGCACTCATGACCTCATAAGCAGCAAACATCCCATAATACTGGAGTTGTGATTAACAGTAGGTAAACCTGCTGGTATGGGGGGAGGGGGGGGGGGGGGGGGGGGGCATTCTATATTCAAACAGTTTCCCCAGTGTGATCCAAGTGTAAGAGTGTGAGAACACCAACAGCATCTGGCCGTCTCCCCATATACTGGCACAGCAACCAGGCCTCAAAGAAAGACTTCTTAGTGTCATCATCTTTAGTCCCTGGGTGATGATGTCATCACCATGAGTGTCTCACCCACCATTGTCCACCACCCCCCCCCCCCCCCACCCCCACCCCCAAGTGATCAATCCCTGCTTTTGTTTTGTTTGGAGTTCTTGAAGGCTTCTGTGGTCAGTATTCCGAATACCCCACCCCCACAGTATTCCAAATATCAAACAACATTCCTTGGGGTCCCGTTGAGCGTTCCGGCCTTTAAGCTGGCCAGGCTGCTGATGGGAGGACTGGCGTCCAGAAAACCTGATCGCTGGACAGAGTTACCCACTTCAAAGACTTCCTGGATGGCTTTGCGGAAACAGTGGAAGTTGTAGTCTATTAAACCTGCAGAAGAAACAGTGTAATTGAAACGAAGTAATAAAACAAACCAGCTTAATCTAGCCATGATGTACAAATGATTTTGTAAATCACAGAAGAACAGTTAAAATTAGAGCTCTTTGATGTATTCAAAATTTGATAATCTTTGAATCTTAAGATGCGAGTACTAGAATAAAACAATATTCTTCATATAATGTATGTCCTTACATGTCCATAATTACATTTTACATACTTTTACTAGAGACTAGACTAGACTAGAGAACTACAAATAGACTAAAGAACTACAAAACAATCCAACTTCCTGTAAGGCACATCACCTTTCCTCTCGAAGCTCTCCTCCCTCAGGATGCAGACTAGGGCCAGGAACCTGGTGACCTCCTTCAGGTAGAGTACTGTGGTGTTGTTGAGCTTGATGATGGCTAAGGACTCTTTGTCGTAGGCACTCCCGCTGCCATCTTCTCTGAGGCTGCATCCACGAAGACATGCACAGGGGAGAACACTTCAGTGTCACTACACTACAGTCAATGTGACCAACAGCCACAATACCACACACACACACACAATCATAAAACCAAGCACACTGAAAGCAGAACTGTCCAAACTTCAGCAACAGTTCATTACAGTTGATTCAGCAACAGTCTGATTTACATATAGATATATATACATAGAACAAATAAATAAATAAATAAATAAATAAAACCCTTCGGGCACATAACTATTCTATTTCCTTAATACTACTACCATGTCCATTGGTTTGATACACCAACAAAATGGCAAACGGAAGGAAAATGAAAGAGACTATTAAGAGATGTCAGGTTCCCTACCCATAAATACAGGAAACGTCTATGACCACGTCGATCATGTCACAACACAGCTCATATGACTGCATGTCCACGGGAGAGCTGTCTGTGGCGATGTAGATCTTACTGACAACGTCAAACAGGAAGGCCTTCTCAATCCCAGAATTCTGTTGGAAAACAACAAACGGCCGTATCACCACAAAGGCATAGTTCCCACAACAGACTTCAGGGCAAACCAATTTGCTTATTTGCTTACAATTGCTAAAGGGCCTAATAAGTAGAATAAGCAATAAGTAGAGTAACTATAACTGACATGTAGTGTATGAGACTTTAATTTAAACACCAATTTAAACACAATCCTGAGCTCCTGTTTTAGTGCAGAAACAGTGCTGAAGCCGAGTGGCTTGGTACGCACAGATATGAAGATGTTCAGCAGGTTCTCTAGTGTGGGGAGCTGGGGGATGAGCTTCTGGACCACTTTACTGAAGGCCTCGAATATGGAGTGATCGTAGATGCTGGTCAGATAAAAACTGAAATGAAGAGGAGGGGGGAAAAAAAACACTTTCAGCAACAAACACTGACGGCTACCGGCCGGCACAGCCGGAGGGCTAACCAGCAAGAGAGTAGCCAGGTATCTGGACACACACACATACACACACACTTCAAACGCAGGTGGTAATAGGAGATACCGTACAAGCAGGTATACCAAGTTAGCATAACTAGTATAGCGGGACACAAGAACCTTGTCCTGCAAGCTCCACACATAGGCGTACATATCATTTGGAGTCGCTCCACACATAGGTGTACATACCATTTGGAGTCGCTTGGGATAAATGTGTCTGCCAAATGAATGTATGTCCAATAGATGTGTACGTGTGACAAATGTGTGGAACAACCACATGCAGTTCTTACTCAAGCACAAACTCTTCACCTACACCGTCATCTTGCTCTCAACTCATAATGATTTTAACTCGTATGTGGTTTGGAGCATGTCATTAAGGCTCGAAGGTCTCTTGTTCTTAACTCATAAGGATTTGAACTCATATGTGATGTGGAGCTTGTTCTCAACCCATAATGATTTGAACACTGATGTGATGTGGAGCTTCGGGAGTATCTCATTACGGCTCGATTCCTCTAAAGATGGCCTGACTGAAACCACCAGCAACTTTTAAGGTATGTTTTCATAGGCAGCTAGCTTTGGAATCTTCTTCAAATTTGCTTTGATGTGGTAAAGTGGTCCTGTGAAAGACCAATACAAACACCTGGTGTCCCTGACAGCAGCCCACGGTATGCAGTGTGTGGTTTTGTGGTCCAGATCGGATCACCCCTCCAAAATATAAGAAAAGCTTTCGCAGCACGACATTGGCAACTATATCGCCCCAAAGGCACCGGTTTGCATTCTAGCGTGTGTTCATAAGTTCACTTCTTCTTTTGAAGACCCAACTCTTCAGAGAACACCTCCCCTCCTAACTGGCACTTCAACTCGTGCTTAACTTGCACTTACAGCAGTTACATTCCTGCACTTCTTTTTTCTTTTCTATTTTTCTCTTTCTATTTCTTATGTAAAGTAGTATTTATTGTTACACTAGGTCTCTATTGCTCGTAGCTTGACTGTTCTCTCCCTTGTACGTCGCTTTGGACAAAAGCGTCTGCTAAATGACTAAATGTAAATAAGTTATAAGCTGTGCTGACGCTGGTGCTTCGTAAGGCTTCTGCATGCCTTTTAGATAGTTAGCTTGCTAGTTTGAGAATAAAACACCATGTTGCTTTAACTGTTTTCGCTCTGACAAGAAAAGAAAAATGAAATGAAAAGTGACCCTCACCTGAGGTGAAGCTTCTCTAGACTGGCGTCCGCCAGGTCGTCGTTGGCTCTCTGGTGGACGTCTCTCTGGGTCTCGATCTTGTGGTCGTCAGACAAGCCGTCCACTTTATGGATGAACACCTCAAAGTTGATGTCCGGGTTCACCCTGAAGGCTCGTGACACCGTCAGATGCAGCCTGCCTAGGGCCTCCACATAGTCATCCTTCAAATTCACACAAGCAGACAGTTATACGCACGCATACACACCCACACACATATTATGCAGTTGGCATAAAATTATAGAAGGATAAAGTGATATTTTAAAAATTCTCTACGCTGGAATTAAGGACTGTTTCTGACATAACGGAAGAGGATCTCTCACAAACAGGGTAGGTTGAGGTACACACACACACACACACACACACACACACACACACACACACACACACACACACACACACACACACACACACACACACACTAGGCTGGGGAGGCAGGCCAGCAGGAATAGCAGCTGTGGTGATGACAGCAAGTCTGGGGTGTGAAGTACAATCAGCATCTTGAAGGGGTTGGTAATTATGGTGAGGTGTCATGAGCTGACACCAGCTACTTGACCATCCTCACCATACTTCCTCCATTAGTTTGACAAATGTAAGTGCTATGCTTGTTGGGTGGTGTGTGTGTGTGTGTGTGTGTGTGTGTGTAGTGTGGTTTCATATTGTAAGCAGACTTGTGTGAAATAAAGGCTGAAGGGTCCCTGCCTTAGGCAAAGTAAACACAGTTTTCAATAATAACCTTCTATGAACGAAGAACCACAGAATGGACCAGTATCAGTCATCTGATTTAACACCCTGTGCAACAACTCTTGTGTCGATTTAATAGCCTCTAACCTGTTAGATACCCACAGTGTAGTGTGATTGGTGAAGGGTAAAATGTCCACTAACACACATAACGGTTAAGGTGGTTTAGACAGGCTTTTCAATTGCCTGCTGTTGACCTTCATCCGACTATATGCACAAACTGGTTCATCTTACCTGCGCATCTATCACAAAGATCAAGGCCCCAGTTCCCCTGAAGATCATCTCATAATCAAAGGTAGGGTCAAAAAAGTCCACTTGACCAGGAAAGTCCCAGATCTGGAAATTTACAAAGGAGCTGTCCGATATGTCATCCTTGTAAATTTTGTTGGTGCTCTCCAAGAACAGGGTCTCGTTGGGCGACATCTTATGAAAAACCACCTAAAAGGATTGTGAAAAATCCAGCATGAAAACTTCATATATTTGACCAGACGAAGATAACAGATATGACTATTACAGCAGCTGATACATTGAGACAAAGTGTTCTTGCTTGATTGAAGGACATTTGCAACTCAAGAATGAGGTTATAGCATGAATTAGCGAAACACGCAACCTTAACGATAAAAAAAGATAAAAACAGCAACCCAGATTTACACTGGAATAATTGGTTGACCATTCGGGGTTTAACTTCTCCATTGTTAAAGCAAATATTGCACTAAAGTACAATGATGATAGAGTTAACGATAACCATTACTGTTAGCTAACGTTATCTGCTGTAGGTACCTTCTGAATAGATGATTTTCCGCTCCGTCGTAAGCCCATCAACAATATTCTTGGTTTGCTATCAGAGGAAGGTGAATTATCCTCGATGTCGGGTTCGTCCACCCCGTAGTCAAAGTCTTTCAAAGATTCTCCACCATAGCTTCCCATGGGCTCCTCATACTGAATCGACATTTTGATTTGCTTCCTTTCAGCTAGCGATACTGAACCTGTGCTAGCTAGCTATCTGGATAACAGGCTCCAGTGCGACAGCGAACGTTCACTTAATCAAGTAAATGGAACTAAGCTCTACTAACCTACGGACAGGATACGACATAGAAGCACAGCTACTGTCGCAGTTTCAAAATCCACTCTGTACCTGTCATTTTGTTGGACACACAGGGTTAACTAACAATCTGGCGTTCCCTGTGTAGACAAATGCTGCGTTCTTCTACAGAACAAACCCGATATGTAATTTCAAAACATGCAAATGCGATCTCGCCACCTACTGAATAGGAGTGGCACACTCTTGTGCGCTCTGAGCCTGTGGTTTTCGTTCTGAAAAACACTTTTGTCTGAAGTGTTTTTTATGCATTTGTTGACAATTTAGTGATTTGTGACTTAGTTGGTTGCGTGTCATATGATTTTATATTACGTTAACGCTGTAATATGGTGTAAACTCAATACATCTCAAATCCAAAAAATACAGCAACATAAACTAATGAGAAGCAGGCTAGAATAAAGGCTGCAGTGTCACTGTTAAAACATGTTCCTTGAGGAACTTTCGGAGGTAGTTTGAAACCTTGGAGGAACGTGCTTGGAGGAACCCTTTAAGAAAAAGTTCTTAAAAGAACCTGTGCTTAGACCATCCAGGAGATAAATGTCACAGTGTAAGGTTCCAGTAGTCAAGAACATTGTAGCCAAGAACATTGCTCCAACAGTGAAAACAGGGAGTAAAAGTGGTAAAAATAACCTTATTTAGTTAACAATTCCCTTTGAAGATGCTGATTGACAAAGCTTTTGAAAGGAAGACGCTAAAGGCAACGAGGTTGGCAAGCATACACAAGACCAGTGGAGATAGGTGTTCAACACTTTTGTTGGATTTTGATTTTGGAGGACTGTCACTCAAAGTAGTTGAGTCTGAGGCTGCTGAAAAAGCAAGCCAGTGGGTTGAGGCTCTCACACACTACTCGGGGGCTTGAATTAACCTGAACTATAACTGAGCTACATGAAATCTTGTCAAGATCTGTCTTGAGGTGTATCTGTTGTTGTCTCTGGTAGTGGCATGTGTTCTAACCCATCATGAGTATGGAGGGGGGTGGGTCCGGGACGCCAGACACCACTGTTGAGCCTTCTGGAGGGTCATGGGCCTAATCCAACGAAACACTGATGAAGGAAGGTGCCTGCTTTAAAACCCAGTGAAATGCTCACGGAGGCAGCTTTGTTGTTGTTGGTGGTGTTGTTGTTGTTGTTGTTGTATCCTGCTGCTCAGGGCCCCGTTCGTCGCAAGGGTTGAAGCTAAGTTAATCAATTGTCCTTTTAGCCTGTTAACATTAGCGAGCTGATTGAGAACAGCAAATATCGGTTCGTCAACGGCTGATCCGTATCCAAATCATGTGGTTAATTTCAACCAGGCTAAACTTATCAGGGCAATTGCGCGTGCACGTCCTACTTCAAAAGGCAGGAAAGGTCGATCACCAAAACAATTATTTTCTAAAGGTATAATGGTTCTAAACTCAAAGAAAAGGGCTCTTTTTTTCTCCGCTGGCGAGCAGGAGATGAACATGAACGCTTATGAAGAATACAAGACCATAATCATGGCAAAATTCAACACCGCCACCGCTGTGAGAGCAATACAAGAAGCGGTGTGTGAGCGACGGCAAATGTGACCTGCTGTTATTGTGTTTAGCACTAAAGGAGGCCCTTGACAGATCCTGGGTGCAACATGTGTCACGTGTTGCGGCTGTCTCCAGACAGTTGTGTTGTTGTTGCTGTTGTTGTATCTATGGTTGTTATATTGGTTAGGTTGCTGGCTATGAGTATTTGCATGTGACATTGCTGTGGGAAGTCGCCAACCAATAGCCCAAGGAATTTAACATCTTCTTTGAAGCTCTAGCAGGCACTTCTTAGAACATTGGGGAACGTTTGAGTTCTTGGAGGAGCCCCTAGGTTCTTGGAATAACCTAGAGGTACTTCAGGGAACTACTCTGTTTTTACACTACAGTGCCATTCTCATTTGAGAAAAAGTCTATTATGTATTCAAGAAATATCTGCAGATAAGGTGAAATGTGCATGAACATCAGAGTTGTTTTTCTTTAGCTCAAACACTGAATGGCTGGAACACGTTGATTGGCTGGAATAGTGTATGGCTGGGTCCGAGCCACTTTATTTGTTTTCCATTTACAGAGTCAGGACTGTGTACACACAATAGTGATTTTTAAACACCCCAACCAACCACCAGCTAGAGTACCGGGAGGACCAATTCAATGAAATTTGACAAAAAGTGTATTGGATTAAAATTGTGGACTGTACCTTTTTAATTTATATATAATATAAACATATTATTATTATTAATTTGTTTCTTTCTGTGGAGGAGAAATGTTGAATGGACAGCCTTGACCATGGCATATAGAAGCTCTTTACCCAATTTCAAACAAATCAGCCTTAAGATATTACTACAACAAGCAACAACACGTTTTAACCTGTTCTTCTGACAAGGTTTGGTCTATCTTCAAAATTCACTTCATCTTTAAATCCTTATGTAACATTTACCGGAATTTAAACGGTCCTCTTTCACCAGTTCAAGCAGTCAAATCATTTAAGCTTTCGGTACTTGAGGCAGCTCTTACCATCGGCTTTGAGCCCGGTGATTGCTACTTGTGGCTATATTTAAACTGATTATTATGATAGTGTGTGCCCCTGTCCTGTTATTAATGTTGATAGTTATAGGCCCATATGTAGCATTTACTCTACATTTCTATTGTATTCAAACATAATCTTGCCTTCAACTAATAATTCCACATTATACTGTATATACAGTATATATATATACATGTACAGTATATTTTTCAAAACTTTGTAAATAAATGCCAAGTAGCCTACAGTTATACAATGGTCATATTGTTGCTTGTGGTACACTTGTCAATTTCATGAAATGCTCAAATTTAGAACCATAATATATCTGTTATAAAGTCCCACTCATCCTCATATTCACTAGACAGCTCTCAAAACCGCAGAACGTACCTCACAGATTACAGATTACTGCTTCACACACTATCAGTGTACAGCCGCAACATCCACAAATTATAGTTCCTTACATTTTCACCCAGAATAAGATCTACAACAAACGGTATAGTCTATTGTGGCCAGAAACCCAATAATTCAAGATTACACACTTTTCTTGGCACTTTTCTTGTAATTTTACTTAATCATTTGACGCACGACGCACGTATGATTACAAATGATTGACGCACGTAGCCTACGTCTAGGCAGTTGGAGGCCTATCTGGACCTCTTCGTGGGTAACAGGAATGCTGTAGCCTACAGAAAGGAGCCACCAGCTTGTTTTCGTTTGTCATGTCTGAAAATGTAGCAGTTTGACTCAAATAATTTGCCATAAATGTATGTATACAAAATGGATAAAATTCCTTCTTGTCGCTGGTTTAGGCCGAAATCCCCTAAAAAAAAACAATTAACATTGTGAATTTCAAATTGAATTGAAATCCAAGAGGGAAACAGCTTGCCTACAATGTGCTTAACAGCTAACCATATCGCCCATTCTTGTTAAAACATAGGCTATAGGCTTAGCCTACATTAAGGGATGGAGATCATGGTTTGAAAGTTTTAACTTGTACACCATACCGATAAAAAATAACTCGTAAAAAGTCAGCGGAAGTGGTGTGACTGTTTCTATCATGGTTTCTGCACGGCTCTGCACTGAACAGGATTTACATCACTTCTCTTCATCCAAGCCCTGTGGTGTGGCTCCGTCCGTTCCGTGTAGGTGGTGCGAGCGTTTTTGTTTGCCGTAACCAATGGTAACTACACCCAGCTGTTCCTAATCGCGCATGCATTGGACGGAAGTTTCAGCTGTTGGTAGAGGTTGCTAGTTTAGCAGGTTACCATAAAAGATACCGACTTCGGTTCGACAAAATGGCACACACAGGAGTAAGTAACTTTCTCTTCGTTAATTTTGAACATGTGGTACAACAAAACGAATTCCTGAATTGGTATCTGCGAAGGTGTGACTTCGTAGGTGGACAGTAGAATTAACGTTATCTGGTTAGCTGTTATCCTAGCTACTAAATTATATCAGCTGAAGTCACTCACCACTGTAGCAACGGCTTGTTACTGTTTAAAATGCATGAATAGAAATTAATGGAAATATTCGCTACATATCCTCACGTCTATTTTTTGCATGACCTAATTATCAAATATGATAACGATATATACCACCAAAAAGAACGGACCTGTTACCTCTGGACATAAAGTGTCGTTGGATGGGTTAGAAGCACACCTTGTTTTAACGTGTAATTGTTAGCAAGAAGGCCTTTTTAAACTAGCACAGCTGCCTTGTTCTCTTCTTAAAGAAGCATTATAGATAGAGTTTTACTCTAAAACGAGAGAGAGAGAGACAGACATACTTAAAAGTATACATAAAAAACTTGCAAACACCACAGCCTAACTGGCGTCTTTTGGCGACATTGGCTGTTTTTTTTTTAAGGCTTTCCTTACATTTTCGCTGGGTGTTCATACTCGAATCACAGAACTACATAGTGCATAGTTTGGACGGCTAGTATAAACTACAGGTGAGTTTATCTGTCCGTCACATGACCATATTCTATAAACTTAATTTGAGAACGCCAAAAGTAGTTGAAAAACTACTAAAAAATGTGCAAGTTGCATAGTGTTGCTTGAACGTTAACTTGCTACAACAAAATTGACCACCATGCAAGCCTGTAAAACTGGGACATGGTGAGATGAAGTGCCTGAGCAAATACCATAGTTTCCAAAAGTATAACTGATGTTTTTCTCTTCAAGGGATCCGAGTCCAAACGTGAACAATTTCGGAGATACCTTGAAAAGACCGGAGTCATGGATGGGCTCACCAATGGTAACTTCAGCTCCAACTCAACACACTGATCCTTTAATAAATATGTATCTAACAATTTTATATTTTGATTTCTTCTTCAATGCAACAAAGCCTCTTTTTTTATCCCTAATTTTAGTGCTGATATCTCTGTATGAAGAAACAGAAAAACCGAACAACGCGTTGGAGTATCCTTCCATTATGGCAAAGATATTATTTTAGGAGCTGATATCCTCTGTCATATGTCATACTATTTACTATACTATACTGCTTGTATGACTTATTCATTTTGAAAAATGATGTAATCTTAACCAGTTTGATAGTTTCATAAAGAGCCATCTTGGTGCTGCCGGTGTGGAATCGGCCGAAACTGAAGCGCTCCGTCTGGAGTTGGCAGAGCTGATGCAGAAATGCAACATGCTGATGGAGGAGAATAAAGAACTCAAGAATCGGGTGAGCCGCAGCGCATTTTCACGTTAAAGATAATCTCTTGAAGATGCGTTGCGCAATTAAGCGAAAGGTTGTTAATATTTGTGTTCAACAGCCAATCGCATTACACCCTTCCCTTTCGTGATCCTAGAGCAACACGTTGATTGGCTGGAATAGTGTATGGCTATGGCACTTTATTTGTTTTCCATTTACAGAGTCAGGACTGTGTACAAACACAATAGTGATTTTTAAACACCCCAACCAACCACCAGCTAGAGTACCGGGAGGACTAATTCAATGAAATTTGACAAAAAGTGTATTGGATTAAAATTGTGGACTGTACCTTTTTAATTTATATATAATATAAACATATTATTATTATTATTAATTTGTTTCTTTCTGTGGAGGAGATTAAAGGGGGATCTTTGAACCTATGTCAAATTTGTTCCACAGCTTCTCCAGTATAAACCAGCCAATGAGGATGGAGGAGCAGAATGATGTCACTTTATTTAGACCAAAATTAGGATTACCTCAGTCCTGTTCAGTGTGGACTGCAAGAGTAGTAAAGACTACAAACGTAATATATTTCTGTTATCAAGGTTGTATTTTTCATTTGTGATTGTTTTGTAAGATCAGCTGTAAAAAGAAATATTTCTGTTCCACTTGGGTAGTTCCTGTAAGTGAACTTTTGGTTTGATGCATATTTCATGCATAATGTTGATTAAAGCGTACTCTTATAAAGTATGAAATAAATGAAGCATAAACGTATAAAATAATTAATTCATTTAATGTGGTTATTTGTATGAAAACAAATTCATGTTAAGAAAAATATGATTAAAACCATTTTGTGATACAGAAACAAAAATGTAGTATAGATTGTCCAGGAGTAAGTAGGAGTGGTTAACGATACACTTTTCATTTTTGCCTGATTTGGACCCCATAATGTGGCAAGAGAGGTGCTCATCCGGGCCCCATGAATATGTTTCATAAGTAAGGGGTGATGTATAGTCCGGCAGTCATTATCGAAAAATAAATCCCAATGACACGAACAGGACCCCGACGTACAGCGGAGGCTCTCTCTCTTAGAACTCTGAGCACCGTGGCTCCTAATTCAATCAGTGTTTTTTCAAGATGGAGGACATCTGCAACACGGTGATCTGTAAAAGAATGAAAAAAAAAAAAGGAATAAGTCAAGGTTATACATGAGTGATTTGCTACCAGATGCAGACTTGGCTTGGCATGTTGTTGAAAGTGAGCTAGAATGAGGGTTGCTGTTGTCGTTGAACAGCTCTTGCGGGAGTTAAGAGTAACTTTGACCTGTATTCAGAGAAGTAACTGAATCCAGAAGAACAATTAATCTCATTCAGTATAAACATTGTCTAAGGCTTCGGGATGATTGACCCTTTAACGGCTGTCGGATATTCAGTGATCTACAGATCAGGTTTCAACCTAATAAGTCTTGGTTGTGAAACTATTGAGCTGTACCTTACGTAAGCACCCAATCACTGCCTTAAGGGTGCGCATAGATTTTCCTACTCTGGTTTGCGCATGTGTTTTACAAAGATAATTCATTGTTACGTTTTCTCTCTCCTGCTCTGTGCATAAAAGTGAACATGGTTATAACTCAGTGTAGTATTGCCAATGCAGTAGAGCCTGGCCAGAAAATAGCTTGGCCGCGTAGTTGGGTAATTGGACAAAACACAAATGGCTAGTGCGATAACACAAATGGCTAGTGCGATCTGGGTTGGCCAGTATGGATTTTCTTGGAATGGCTTATCGGTGGGAGGGCCAACAGTGCGCATGGTTCAGAGAAGGGCAGCCATGTTGGGAGAAACAAAGTAAATATTCCTCCTATTTTCCCATGGAAGAAATTTGCAATGTATGTTCCTACAAACAGCCATACTTAAGACACGATCACCTGATTTTCTTCGGTCTTAAATCTTAGACTCTATGAATCACTGCAGAAAAGGCTTACTTTGGTGTGCGAAAAAAACCCAACAAAGATGGCTCTTTTAAAATATACACTTCGGGGAAAAGTGCAAGCCCAACATCTTAAATTTGACGTTGTGGCCTTGAAATGTTGTTTTCAAGACATAAGCACTGTCAGGTATGATAGAAATGAGTGGTGGTTTATATGTATTTAAAATCAGGTGACGTGGCAAGTTGCTGGTGTCGTTAAAGGTTCTGGTCCTGGACACTGTAAAGCGCCTAGAGACAATTTGATTGCTTTGGCGCTATGTAAATCAAATAAAATTGAATTGAATTAAAAACTAACGCTTAGATCTGCAGGTCAGTCGAGGCTCGCCTGCTGCTGCCGCTACTTGCCAATGACATTCGACGATCGGGCGAGAGAGCGGCGCCCCCCCCACCGCTGTGCTCAGTACTGTTCTCGGAGTCCATGCTCAGCCCCCCCAGAGAGTCCGGGCTCCCGGGCCTGGCGAGGCGCTTCAGGTCCGGCTTGGAGAAGGCCCGCGCCCGGCTGGCGGCGAAGCTGCAGCGAGGCTTCATGGGGATGGAGCCGTGGCTGGAGTCGGCGCTGTCCGAGGCCTGGCCCTCCACCACCGTGCTGCAGGCCCACGGGGCGCTGACCCGCCGCGGCTTCCGCGCCAGCGTGTAGGTGGAGCACGTGGCCAGCGAGTCTTCCGCGGGCAGCGTGGGGTACTCGGAGTTGCCCGGCTCCAGCTCCTTGGCGTGGTGCCCCTCGTGCTCTTCCAGGGGCTCGTGTGGAGGGGAGCGCGTCTCGCTGCTGGTGTTGTTGGAGTTACTGTTGCGCTCCATTGGGCTCAACACCACGTCTGTGGGGTCCCTGGGCATGTCCAGTCCCGGCTGCCCGGCAGGGTTGCCCTGGATAGGCATGAAGGTGGAAGTGGCGTTGAGGATGGGGTAAGTAGGGCCGTTGCCTTGCTTCTCCATTAGAAGCGTGTACCCGCTGGTCGTCGTAGGGATGGTTGCCTTGCGACCAGCGGAGCTCATGCACACCGTTTGCACCACAGAGTTCTTTTTGGACTTGCTGATGTAGGAGTCGTCAAGCTCCTCCTTGATGTTGGGGTAGTATCCCAGAATGCCCTTCTTCAGCTTCTTGTAGCCGAGGTGCATCATCTCCAGAAGGCTGAGGAAGAGCGAGACGGCGGCGATGCCCTGCATGAACACCATGAAGACGCTCTTCTCTGTGGGCCGCGACACGAAGCAGTCCACCACGTTGGGGCACGGCTCGCGCTCGCACTTGAAGAGCGGGTCCAGGTGGACGCCGTAGAGCAGGTACTGGCCCGTCATAAAGCCCACCTCCACCAGCGAGCGCGTGATGATGTTGGCCACGTAGGTCCTGAGCAGCGACCCCCGCAGCGGGGCCTTGTTCAGCTTGCCCTGCTCCACCTGCTTGAGCTCGCGCTCGATGCGCCTCCGCACCTCCGTCAGCTCCACGTCCACCATCTCCAGCTCGCGCCGCAGGGCCGTCCGCTTGCCGTGGCGTTCCTTCTCCAGCGCCCGCAGCTGGTAGATGGCGTGGCCCATGTAAACGAGCGAGGGCGAGGAGACGAAGATGACCTGCAGCACCCAGAAGCGGATGAGCGAGATGGGGAAGGCGCGGTCGTAGCAGACGTTTCGGCACCCGGGCTGCTCCGTGTTGCAGATGAAGTCGGTCTGCTCGTCGTTCCACACGTCCTCCGCCGCCACTCCCAGCACCAGCATGCGGAAGATGAAGAGGATGGTCAGCCAGATCTTGCCCACCATCGTAGAGTGGATGTGCACCTCCTCCAAAATGCCCCCCAGGAAGTTCCAGTCCCCCATCTTCAAGTGGGCATGTCTGGGGGGACAAACATGCAAATATACATAAAGATAGTCGATTGGCAAGGTGGGAAAGGAAACATGAACAAAAGGATGTTCTAAAATTACTGTAACTACACCAAAAGCACACACACACACATATATATATATATCATTTGTGGTTTAAACAAGCAGTCTATTACATAGTAATGTCTATTTACTTTGTTTTATGTTCGCATATACATTTAAAACAAAATTAGACTAACCTTTCATTTCAGAAGTAGAACACGTATAGAAAGGCCTTTTAGGACAGGAAATTTATCCGCTTGATATAATCCGGAGTACATGGTGAATATCGCAGTTGAAAGGTCCAGTTTAACACAAGTAAAATAAAGTCACGCGCGCTTGTGATACATGCAGCTGACAGATGTGCGTCCGGAGCCAAACTGGCAGAAGAGTGCATCCCTGCGGGTTTAGTCGCGTTGGACTTACAGACTGCACAGAGAAAATCAATGTGTGATTGTGTTGCCACGGCCTTTGCAGTGGTGTAACGGCACGGACTGACAGCAGCATCGTGTTGCAGGTCGCAGGTCACGAGGAAGTGACCCCTGATGAACCATGGTCAGTTTGCTCGCTTGCTCGCTCTATAATAACATATGTACATATAATATGCATGTGTAAGGTGAGTGTAAATGTTGCTTATAGCAACAAAACACATCATGATTGCCAAAACACTAGAATACACTGACCATTTAGGGTTTCATTTTGTGATGTATTAATATTTAATTCTGTTCTTTACGAGCTGTACGGTGTGAAAACATAAGCTGACATAGAAGACACAATAACACAGGAGGTGGTTGCTTGTACTGCAACTGAATGTGTTACATTTTGCTCAATAAATTTCACGGATTGCCAAATGGAGATTTGCTCTCAGGGATTTGTGTGAGCGAAATGAAATCCCATGCCTCCCTCTGTGCCCTGCTCACGTGTGGGCCAGTGTTCTCTGCCAACGTCCTGAGCCTAGTGGGGTTGTTGACCCCCCCCCCCCATGATGACCCCCCACATGACTGACAACCATGCTCAACAATCAATCGGACACGTCCGATTTCATCCATGGTTGAGCCTGTGAATCTAATTAAGTCGGTCCCTGCAGCTGCAGTATTTTCCCTCCCCATTTAGCGGAAATCGATGCCTGTGGCTTGGTGCGCACACAAACTGAACTGGTCTGCAACAGCAGGAGATGGCAGAGGTGTTGTTGTGACGGGCCGTAATATAAAATGTTGTTTGATTAAGTGGAGAACTATTGCCTAAATCAATTTTACATAATGCTAAACATGATAACAGGGTGTGACAGATACCTAGTTGTGTGAAAGAATTTGCAAAACAATAATTCTGGGATGTTCCTCATTTTGTCTTCATGATTTTGTCAAAACTCAAAGCCACCACTAGATGGCGCTGCACCACCACCACCACCAAGTACTACTCGCTAACACGCATGACGCAAGGAGGCCAGCCTGCACCACAGGCTGGAAACATGTCCCAGTTTCTCCAGTTTCACAGATGTAAGTAGTTGATTTAGCTGGGAAATTTTAGGGAAACAAAACTACTTTATTTGTCTTGTATTCTGTACATGTCGCAAGATGTACAATCATCATTCATTTGCCATTTGCCCTGACCGTGACTTCCCAAATTTGTGAAGGATTCATGTTCTTCCATTTTCATGACCTTCATTATGAGCTGGTCCACTATAGATCAGGTTACATGAACTGGCCCTGTGTTTCTTAATGCAAGATGCTGGAATGTACATCTGTGTGTGTGTGTGCGTGTGTGTGTGTGTGACTAGAGCAGGGACATTCTGATGATCTGCAGAGGAATACATTAAGTGGCACTCGGCTCCAGAGAAAGAAGAAAAAAAAAAGCCACAGGTTGTCTCACCACATCGACCGATCCACACCTCCCACAGCCCAGGCAGTCAGCTGCTAACACTCCTACCCACACACACACACACACACACTCCTACATACACACACACACACACACACACACACACTCCTACATACACACACACACACACACACACACACACACACACTCCTACATACACACACACACACACTCCTACACACACACACACTCCTACACACACACACACACACACACACCTACACACACACAGACACACACAGAGAGAGAGAGAGAGAGAGAGAGAGAGAGACAGACATACAGCACATACACCACCCACACTAAAGCACAGACACACACACACACACACCTCCCCCACACACACATATCCAGCCAAGAAGATATACTGATTTAACAAGTCATAATTGCGCTGAAACGAGCATACACGCGTGAAACCAGGCGACCGCATGCAGCAGACACACTTGAGGGAGAGCACTAGAGAGTGCCAGACAAAGATAGGATCGATTATCAGCAGGTAAATGATAACACCTTACACCCATGCACACACACACACACACACACATGAACGCACACACACACACATGCATGCATGCACACACTCATGCACACATACACACACACACACACACACACACACATGAACGCACACATACACACATGCACGCACACACATGCACACACACATGCACACATACACACACATGCACACACACACACACACACACACACACACCTGTAAGCTGTGTGCTGTTTGCACATCTTCCTATCTTTTCATCCCCCTGTTACTCTGTTAATGAGAGAGTAACGATTTTCACTGATTGAGTCACTGTTTCTGTTTTTGTCTCTTAATCTTTGTTTTCCGTTCTCTTCATTTCCTTTTCTACTGACCGGTGACCCCCGGTGACCCCAGATCAAATACGTTCCTGGACAAGGGCACAACCTGAGTACATGACAAGATGGTTCTATACAATGCAGCCTAGACTACTATTTCACTGAATAACCAACAAACATGCTACAGCATTTAAAATGTCTACCTTCTCAAAGTCAGTCACTCATGAACAGAGACATTTGTAGATGGCTAGTAATTGTGATGGCAATCTTAACACACAGTCTCAGATGAGGGAGGTTGAAGGACCCATGCAGTATCAAGATGGCTGAGGAATGCGTTTCAGTGGGGCTTCTCTCATCAGTGCAGTAACTTCAGAACAATAAAGAGACTGCTTGAACTTCCCTCACCTGTAATATTTACAGTCATGATGTTTGCATGCATATTAGACTGAAAAGGACACAGGTGAAGTATCGAATATTAGACTTAAAGCACATAGGTGATGTATATTAGACTTAAAGCACATAGGTGATGTATATTAGACTTAAAGCACATAGGTGATGTATATTATACTTAAAGGACAGGTGATGTATCGAACATTAGACTTAAAGCACATAGGTGATATATCGTATATTAGACTTAAAGCACACAGGTGAAGTATCGAATATTAAACTTAAAGCACAGAGGTGATATATCGTATATTAGACTTAAAGCACACAGGTGATGTATCGAACATTAGACTTAAAGCACATAGGTGATGTATATTATACTTAAAGGACAGGTGATGTATCGAACAGAGTGGATGAGGCTGTGCAGGTCAGGTTCCTCTGCAGGAGCTAGATAAGTCAGGGCATTGATCTCAGAAAAGATGGGACGTGTCTTTACCTGGTACACATCCAGGAGTCTTAAAGGTGCAGTCCTTGATTATAATCCATCACACGTTTTGTTTGCGAAATTTCAGTGAAATGCTCCTCATGCTCCTCTAATTGTCCGTCCAGTGTGTGTGTGTGTGTGTCCATCCTGGCTCTGTAAATGGGGAACCAACACAGTGGCTCAGACCGAGCCATACCCAATTCCAGCCAATCAACATGCTGCTCCATGAGCACAGAGGGGAAGGGTTGTAATTTGATTGGTTGTTGAGCTCAAATATCAACAACATTTAGCCAGGATCGAGGACTATGCCTTCCTGAGAAATATAAGTACATTTTATTGCAAAGCATGCTACGCTGGCAAGGGCAGCTTACCTCAAAACAAAATCCCAAACAGTTTGTCGTAAGATTACTCCTGTTGGGAGGAGGCCCTGATGCAGTGGCGTTATTTCCCCACCGCATCTACGTGTGAGTGCACCTGGGTTTAAGTCTGAGTGCACCTGGGTTTGAGTCTGAGTGCACCTGGGTTTGAGTCTGAGTGCACCTGGGTTTGAGTCTGAGTGCACCTGGGTTTGAGTCTGAGTGCACCTGGGTTTGAGTCTGAGTGCACCTGGGTTTGAGTCTGAGTGCACCTGGGTTTGAGTCTGAGTGCACCTGGGTTTGAGTCTGAGTGCACCTGGGTTTGAGTCTGAGTGCACCTGGGTTTGAGTCTGAGTGCACCTGGGTTTGAGTCTGAGTGCACCTGGGTTTGAGTCTGAGTGCACCTGGGTTTGAGTCTGAGTGCACCTGGGTTTGAGTCTGAGTGCACCTGGGTTTGAGTCTGAGTGCACCTGGGTTTGAGTCTGAGTGCACCTGGGTTTAAGTCTGAGTGCACCTGGGTTTGAGTCCGGCTCGGGTCAGTTCTCTGTCTTCCTCCCCATCCCTCTCACACTTATGTCCTAGCTGCTGTGGTCCAAATAAATCATCATCACGTGCGTGCGTGCGTGCGTGCGTGCGTGCGTGCGTGCGTGCGTGTGTGGGTGCAAACCCTGATCTGCTCAGTGATCCGGCACTGATGTGGATCAGATCTGGCCCTAGTCTAGTGCAGATCTGGCCCTGGTCCTGGTAAACCTTTAACCTCAAAGTTCAAGATTGTCTGACTACACTGTTCCAGCTACAAGGCCCAGGCCAACAGAAGTTGTGTATTTCAAATATTGCAGTTTTGCACTGCAGTAAAATCTGTGTGAAAACAGTCAGACATTCTTTAAGGTTTGTGTTTGCAAGAGCTGTGAGGCTTTGGAGAGACTCTTGCATAAAATTCTGCTGGCTTCTCCTTGTTCTCTATGGTCTGCACGGCAACAGCCATCGGGCGGCGTGTTGGTGATAGTATGGCTGGGCTTTTGTTTGTTGTGTGTTCACAGCAGGACGTCATTACTCATGCTTGTGTGCCTGCTAAAAATATGTCCTCCTGTACCAAATACTCCCAAGTATGTCGCTCTAGTTGTGCAGTTTGCGCTGGCTTTCTGTCACTGCTGTGGGGAAACAGCA
>NC_045170.1:2770625-2778125 GCF_900700415.2 Clupea harengus | reverse complement strand
TAGGGGTCATAGTGAACTCCTAACTATACTAGGGGTCATAGTGAACTCCTAACTATACTAGGGGTCGTAGTGAACTCCTAACTATAGTATTAGTTTTGTCCTGGGCTGATGTGCATGTTTTATATGTATAAAGTAAATTGAACAGCACATCAGTGTGTTTCATATTTCACCAAAGCACATGTGTACACATAAGTACGTCTGTACCATAGTTGTACATTTAATATTTTTGTTGTTGAAATAACTCAAGCTTGTTTATTTATAGTAGGTGTACTTTTAAAGATACTCGTTTGCCAGTGTTTTATTGGTGTTGATATGAAGCTATAAAGTTCAATTTATATTTCAATTCACACATTTTAACCAAAATATTGTCATAAGAAAGGACCCATTGAAAGGAATAATCGTCATCACTGATTGACTTTTATTGAAAATAAAAAAAGTTAAAAATGCCTTTTCTGGCATACAGTGAATGAAGATGAGTGTAAAGGATCTTCCTGAGGAAAAACAATTCCATGACTCCATTCACAAGGACTCCAGATAGCCACTGATGCTGCCATGGATTTAGCTCAGATCGGATCGGCCCTGACCGGGTATCCGTCTGGTGGATGCGCACCAAAACCAGCTTTGACCTGTCCCAGGTTTAGTCGCTAACTAGGAGATGTACATAAACAAACAAACAAACAAACAAAAAAACAAACAGAACATTCAAACGAAGTTTGCTATCCACACAATGGACGGTATAAAGGTGAACATCCTACATATCCCTATCCGATTTAGTTGGAAACGTCACCGACACGACCAAAAGCTGAACAGATGAAACTTTTACTAGTTTTTAAAACGATATACATGAATATATGAGTATATAAATGACCATCTAAACAGTCGAATACTCAGGCACAGGCATCTTCTACTGATCATCAGGAGTGACCATTCATCTAGGTGAAAGAGAGCAGTCGCTGTAATTATTATTTCACGAAGCCAGTGGCGCACTTAAACCAACTCCAGAGTCCAGGCCGAAGCAGATGTTTAGAAATTCTAAAAAAATGTCTCTTGGCTTTCTCCTGGAATATTTCAGGTCTTCAAAGGGCTCACCATAAGCCTTCAGTAATGAGGAGTTTGCATTGCTTTCCATTTATTTCCATAACATTTACAAACCACACAGCTCTCACCCACGAGAATAAAATAGTTTTAGGCAATGCGACTCTGACTGAATCTATCAATATTTATTTCAACTTTCAACAAGTTTCTCTATATTTATTTTGGGGTGGATGGTGGTTTGTTGGATGGCTTTAGATAGTGGAATTCATTTTCATATCTCATTTTCATCATATTGAGCTGTTTTTTCCCCTACAGAGTAAAGTTAGTCTGGGGAATAGATAGATAGATAGATAGATAGATAGATAGATAGAAAGATAGATAGATAGATAGATAGATAGATAGATAGATAGATAGATACTTTATTTATCCCGAGGGAAATTTAGGAAATAATGAGATGTCTGAAATGTGAGGCATGTTTGGGAGGTTTGTGAGTGTCAGCTGGAGGCTAACTTCTCTCAACAGAACCAACAGGTCCAGAAAGACCAATAAAAGGAATACTACCCTGCAACCATAGTAACAGAACTCAACAAACAGGGAGAGAATGTTCGCACGTTTACATATCTAATGCAGTAGTGTGTAGCTATGGAGTTCTACACGCAGTGTCACATATGTAACAATGAAAGATAATAATCCATAATCATCCTTAATAATCCATTGTCTGTAGTTGAGCTGATGAGGTACAGTACCAGTCAAAAGTTTGGACACACCTTCTCATTTTTTTGAGAAGATTTTTCTTTGATTTTATCATTTTCTACATGGTAGATAAAACGTTTTTTGTTTAGTACATCATTCCATATGTGTTCTTTCGTAGTTTAAATGTCTTCAGTATAAATCTACAATGTAGAAAATAATAAAAGTAAAGAAAACACTTCTCAAAAAAATTAAAGGTGTGTCCAAACTTTTGACTGGTACTGTAGATCCCCTGACCACCCCCACATTCATTTCAAATTTAGAAACATTTTTAAAAGCCATTCCATACCCAATTAGATTTAATATCTTTACATAAAAGGAAAACTACTGCATATATACTGAGGTGCTGATAACTGACCAGACGACCTCCCAGACACACATTTGAGAGATAACTACTACTTCTACAACTACTATTTTGGAAATATGTACACTCCTAAGACAAAAGGAGCTCTTCAATGAGGACTTCAAACCTTCTGATCATATATTTAGAGGACGCTTTGGAACAATTATGGGCTGTCATCTTTGTAGATGTTTTCACATGTGCAGCCTTGAAGAACTAATTTGGAGATGGTTCTGTCCTCTAAATCTCCGTAAAAGTCTGTCCTATGAAACAAAGTCTCTAAAGGTCTTTGTAATTGTACACACAGAGACTGGTTCTTGGTATGATCATGTTTTTGTTTACAAATGGCACCTTTTCTCATTGGACTTGCCAAACACTAATTAGCACGCAGGTTTTGGCTGAAGCCGGATGGTGAACCCGTTTGGACCTGTGCAGAATTTCAATGCTGTTTCAATCAATTCATCCATCCATCCATGTATTCGGAGCCATCTATTCATGTCTCCATTCACCTGCAGCCTTACATGTATACATTATGGAGAAGGAGGTCATACATGTATACATTATGGAGAAAGAGGTCATACATGTATACATTATGAAGAAGGAGGTCATACATGTATACATTATGGAGAAGGAGGTCCCTTTTATTCTATCCTACCCCTCATTAAGAGCGTGAACTACCTACTGTATACTAAATACTTGCTACTTACACAACTAACAGATACAGCATGGAGACTGTAAGTAATATGTGTGTATGTATTTACAAGTTTACAGAATGACTGTGAGCATTTTGAGACGTGATAGACAGTGTATGATTGTATGCAATACATCTATGTAAATGGGTCTTTATTTGACCCTGCCGTCAACAGCAGAGTTAATTATGGCCTTTTCCACGACAATTTGAGGATGAGAATCTAACAGTAATAACCTCTGTCACACTATCTTTGCTTGTGAGAGCGTATATGTTTATAACTCTATACTACGGAGGGCATTATGTACATAATTCACAGTCTGTATTCGATTTTGGACATTTGTACATCTTTGAACGCTTCAACTCATTTCCAAGCATGGGGGAATCATGTCACTCTTGCTTGTAACTCTATGCTTTGCTACATGCCATGATACATGTTTATATTATATATGTTACATATTAATCTAACATGGCGTGGTAAAAAGTGTCTGGTTGGGAAGTGATAAGATATACAGTATGTGCAAGAGCATATACCAGTGTGAGCGGTGAACACACTTCTCTCGATCAATACCAGTGTGGAGGTGAGCACACTTCTCACGATCAATTTTAAGCGATTAGGTGGCTCTGATCATTCTGTACATAATTCCTATATGTGGTTCATTGTATACAAGTTTGTTTTGTGTATTTGTGTTCAGCTTACTTGATTAACCATAAAAAAGTTTGCTTGCATTTGTGTGTTGTGCTGTACAATCTGTGAGGTGCACCATTGAGAACAAACATGTGTACATACTGTGATGTTTAGCCTAGCTGTATGTTAGTTGTGCCAAACAGCGGTTTGTGTATAGGCTGTGTGTGTGTGTGTGTGGGGGGGTGTGGGTGTGTGTGTGTGTGTGTGTGTGAGTGTGTGTGTGTGTGTGTGTGTGAGTGTGAGTGTGAGTGTGTGTGTGTGTGTGTGTGTGTGTGTGTGTGTGTGTGTGTGTGTGAGAGTGTGTGTATGTGTGTGTGGGTGTGTGTGTGTGGGTAATGTATTTTTCTTTATATAACCGTGTGTAAGACATGTGTAATTGTTCTGTATATAGATAGGCTTGGATATAGGCTGAGGGTGAACTGTAGGGCAGTTGATCTATACAGGACTTTGGGTAAAGGCTTTATGAAGGTGTTCTGTGAGTGAGTTTGGGTAAAGGCTTCATCCAGGTGTTCTGTGAGGGACGATGGGTAAAGGCTTCGTAGTGGATATTCTGTACAGGACTATGAGTATATGCATGCCGTGTTAGCCGGGATTTTCATTTACTAGAGAAGTCCACGTGGACGTGTTGTTTACGAGAGAAGACCTCGTGGATGTGGACGCGTTGTTTACTAAAGAAGACCTCGTGGATGTGGACGTGTTGTTTACTTCAGGCTGCTCTGTTTGGGCAGTTTGGGCTCCTCCAGCGGCACCTCCTGGTCCTGGGGCCCCGGGCCCTTCATGGCCATGCTGGCCCCCACCATCACCGGGTAGCTGCGGTTCCTCCGCATCCCCTCGTTCAGAGAGAAGGGCGAGCCGGGCCTCCGGTGCCCCCCGAGGGCCCCCAAGATGGGCGTGTGGCCCCTGGACTGGCCTCTGCCAGGGCTCGCCAGGCCCAGACGCTTGAGCTTGTCCACCAGGTTGAGGTTGTTGACGCTGACCTCCGTCTGGCACTCGCAGTCTCGCGCGTCCGTCCCCCCCCTGCCGGCGGCCACCTCCATGAGGATGGAGCGCGCGGGGCGCGAGGCCAGGAAGTTCTCGTTGGACGGGCTCTTGAAGGAGAAGTCATCCGCCGCCGCCGCCGCCTCCTGCTCCGCCCGAGACCCGGGGCTCTGAGTGCCGTGCACGGGGGAGTTGGGCGGCGTGGAGGGCCTCTGGGGGTCCACGGCGGCGGCGCTGGGGGGGGCCACGGAGGTGCTGAAGAGGACCCCCCCCCCCACCCCTGCGGTGCTGCGGTCCCAGCTGTGGTGCTGGTAGACGGCCGCAGAGATCCCGCGCTCCTGCATGAGCCGCACTAGGCCCAGGGAGGTGCTGAAGGTCTTGGTGGGGTCGCGCAGGTTGGTGAAGGACTGCGACTGGGAGAGACTCATGCGGCGCGGCGTACAGGGCGTGACCGCGGGGGTGGAGCGCAGGCTGCTGGCCGGCCCCAAGGAGGAAGTGGGGCCGGGGTTCAAACTGCAAAGGGTAAACAACATCATCATCACTGAGAGGCAGGTATGTAGCATTACTGCCCCGTGGGGTCAAAATGGCCAAGGGTTGTAGATCTATACAAGCAATCTTCTGAACGCACAACTGGATTACACTTGGATTACAGATTGGGGGGGGCTTGTTTGAGAACCCCTACACTAGAGAAAGGTCAACATGGAGGTGTCCATCTATAAACCCTACAAATATACTGACAGATTAGTTAAGAGATAGTAGACCCACTGTTGTACAGATAAATATAAATAACTATATATATATGTGCATACATACTAACATAAATACATATACATAGTACGTATGTATAAATATGTATACTATACTGCATGTTTAATACAGCCTAGTGTATAGACATTTTTGGGATGTTCTTGAATTGCTTCAATGAACTAATTGAAAAGTAAAGTAAAGTACTTGGGTCTAGGATCTGAAGAGGCACAGCAATGAGCAATAAGCCAAGATCAGAGAGATCTAACACTCTGGAGATGTACATTGGCAACAAGGTTATGGGATGTTATTAAGCTGTGAGGATGTGTGTGTGTGTGTGTGTGTGTGTGTGTGTGTGTTTATGTGTGTGTGTGTGTGAGTGTGTGTGTGTACCTTGGCGTGACTCTCGTCAGCTCATCAGACGGGTGAAGAATTCGACAGGTTGTGAAGGTGTAGGTGGAGCTGGTGTGCGCCATGCACTTGCCAGGATAATACACTGAAAGATGAACACACACACAAACACACACACACACACACACACACGCCGCACGCACACACACACAAACACACACACACGCACGCACACACACACACGCATGCACGCCGCACGCACGCACACACGAACGCACACACACACACACACACATACAAACATCACATAACATAAATGCAGATAAACAGAACACTAGACAAGCTGACCTTCTAGACATCCTAGCCTGATCTGTACCTCATCAACTCAGAGATTCAAAATGTATCTTAATCGTTAAAAGTGTTTAATAGTTTTATTTAATAAAATGTTTTTCACTAGGATGTTTATAAATCATTCATTGCTTTGAATAGATGTTTCAAAGGAAACATTTAAAATCTTTAATCTTTCCTTTTCCCTTTCGTCTCTTTCTTTTGAATGGTGTTTCATCAAATAAACTACAGACTCTCTGTATTCAGAAAGTTTCTGGAAGGTTTGGAGAGAGAGAGAGAGAGAGAGGTTTAGAGAGAGCGAGAGAGAGAGAGAGAGAGAGAGAGAGAGAGACAGAGGTTAAGAGAGAGCGAGAGAGGGAGAGAGAGAGAGAGAGAGGTTTAGTAGGAGAGAGAGAGAGAGAGAGAGAGAGAGAGAGAGAGAGAGACTACATGCAAAACTGGGGTTTTAGATATTGACAGCTATAAATATAGCTTTGGCGCCACCCTGTGGTAGTAGGTCAGCACATTTACTTCATGGAGATAAATGTGAGCTGCATTGAACTGAATTTAATGTTACCACACAGATCAGGGTAACCATACAGTCTAAGGAGCCTTATTGAAATGAATAACAATGGAACTGAACAAAACTGAGATGAGCACTCGCTGATACGTCCTTAGAAGTAAAGGGCCTGGTAGAAACAGATGAAGTTTATCGGAGTTGCCCTGAACTGGATTCATGGCAATTTTAGAAGTAAATCAAATCAAACTGAATTCTCCAGAACTGAGTTTTACCTGAGAAGTCTGTGTTGAGGACTTGTCCGGTACTCAGACAGGGGGAGGGGGATGTTGTAGTGCTATGATGCGTGGATGTTGTCGTGCTATAATGTGTGGATGCTGTAGTGCTATAATGTGTGGATGTTGTAGTGGTATAATGTGTGGATGCTGATGTGCTACACTGTGTGGATGTTGCGTAGCTATAAGCAGGGACGGGCGTGGAAGAGGTCGGAAGGTTCTGGAAGTACTGCTCCCCCGGCTCGTCCTCCTCGTAGTCGCCGTAGTGATACACCTCCTCCAGGTCGAGGTTTAGCGGGCGGAAGCCCTTAGTGACCACGCCCGGGCGGGGGTCCAGGATCCCGCCCAGATGGGGCTGAGCCAGCTCCTGCCAATGCTGCAGGGTGATGGAGCCTGGGAGAGAGAGGAGAGGGGGCAGAGAGAGAGAGAGAGAGAGAGGGAGAGAGGAGAGGGGGCAGAGAGAGAGGGAGAGAGAGAGGGAGAGAGGAGAGGGGGCAGAGAGAGAGAGAGAGAGAGAGAGGGCAGAGAGAGAGAGAGAGAGAGAGAGAGAGAGAGAGAGAGAGAGGGGGCAGAGAGAGAGAGAGAGAGAGAGAGAGAGAGAGAGAGAGAGAGGGGGGGCAGAGAGAGAGAGAGAGAGAGAGAGAGGGCAGAGAGAGAGAGAGAGAGAGAGAGAGAGAGAGAGAGTGGGGGGCAGAGACAGAGGGGGCAGAGAGAGAGAGAGAGAGAGGGGGCAGAGAGAGAGAGAGAGAGAGAGAGAGGGCAGAGGGGGTAGAGGAGGCAGGTTATGACATTCATACGTACTAGTCT
>NC_045170.1:2723125-2755625 GCF_900700415.2 Clupea harengus | reverse complement strand
CCCATCCAGTCCAATACTCCCCATCCAGTCCAATACTCCCCATCCTTCCCCATCCAGTCCAATACTCCCCATCCAGTCCATCCAGTCCAATACTCCCCATCCAGTCCAATACTCCCCATGCAGTCCATCCAGTCCAATACTCCCCATCCTTCCCCATCCAGTCCAATCCAGTCCAATACTCCCCATCCAGTCCAATACTCCCCATCCAGTCCATCCAGTCCAATACTCCCCATCCAGTCCAATACTCCATCCAGTCCAGTCCAGTCCAATACTCCACATCCAGTCCAATACTCCCCATCCAGTCCAATACTCCATCCAGTCCAGTCCAGTCCAATACTCCACATCCAGTCCAATACTCCCCATCCAGTCCAAAACTCCATCCAGTCCAGTCCAGTCCAATACTCCACATCCAGTCCAATACTCCCCATCCAGTCCAATACTCCATCCAGTCCAATACTCCCCATCCTTCCCCATCCAGTCCAATACTCCCCATCCAGTCCAATACCCCCCATCCTTCCCCATCCAGTCCATCCAGTCCAATACTCCCCATCCAGTCCAATACTCCCCATCCAGTCCAGTCCAATACTCCCCATCCAGTCCAATACTCCCCATCCAGTCCAATACTCCCCATCCAGTCCATCCAGTCCAATACTCCCCATCCAGACCAGTCCAATACTCCCCATCCAGTCCAGTCCAATACTCCCCATCCAGTCCAATCCAGTCCAATACTCCCCATCCAGTCCAATACTCCCTATCCAGTCCAGTCCAATACTCCCCATCCAGTCCAGTCCAATACTCCCCATCCAGTCCAATACTCCCCATCCTTCCCCATCCAGTCCAATACTCCCCATCCAGTCCAGTCCAATACTCCCCATCCAGTCCAATACTCCCTATCCAGTCCAGTCCAATACTCCCCATCCAGTCCAATACTCCCCATCCTTCCCCATCCAGTCCAGTCCAATACTCCCCATCCAGTCCAATACTCCCTATCCAGTCCAGTCCAATACTCCCCATCCAGTCCAATACTCCCTATCCAGTCCAGTCCAATACTCCCCATCCAGTCCAATACTCCCCATCCAGTCCAGTCCAGTCCAATACTCCCCATCCAGTCCAATACTCCCCATCCAGTCCAATACTCCCTATCCAGTCCAGTCCAATACTCCCCATCCAGTCCAATACTCCCTATCCAGTCCAGTCCAATACTCCCCATCCAGTCCAATACTCCCCATCCTTCCCCATCCAGTCCAATACTCCCCATCCAGTCCAATACTCCCCATCCAGTCCATCCAGTCCAATACTCCCCATCCAGTCCATCCAGTCCAATACTCCCCATCTAGTCCATCCAGTCCAATACTCCCCATCCAGTCCAGTCCAATACTCCCCATCCAGTCCAATACTCCCCATCTATAATTGGGTGCATTTACATTTTAATGTTCATGAATGTACACTGTCCCTCTTGATCAAATAAACAAATTGATTGATTGATTGATTGATCCAGTCCAGTAGTACCCCATCCTTCCCAGCTGCTGAGTCCAGCTGCCCCTCGTCATGACGGCACCAGGGCCTGCGAGGACCTCCAGAGAGGAAGGGCGTCTCCACACCAGGAAGCGTGCCACTAATGATCTGTGCTGTGCGCTTTACAAGCCAATTGCTCTCCTCTCCTCTCCTCCGCTCCGCCCCATCAGCCTGAGATGGAGGCCTGTAATCTCTTAGTAATCCAGCTGTTATACAACACCTTGGTATAAGCACACTCGTATGGACACACACACACACACACACAAACAGAAAACATGTAAACACACACACACACACAAACACAAACAGAAAACATCTGAACACACACACACACACACACAAACACAAACAGAAAACATCTGAACAAACTCTCTCTCACACACACACACACACACACACACACACACACACACACACACACACAGAGAGAGAAAGAATAGGGCAAGGCTGATCTTATTAAACGGCCGCTTATCTCAGTTTTTTCCCCCCAGTGTTATCTCATCAGTATCCAGACAGAATGGATGTAAAAATCCATCAAATGTCAATCATCATAGATATTTCCAAACTTTAAGATTATCATGACAAATACACTTTGAAATGACGGATGTGGATATCTTTTGGAGTGAACTCCTCACTAAGCTTTCTCCCTCTGATTATTTGCAAGACGCCACCAAGTAACTCTGAATGGCTATTGAATGTATGTGAATATGAAACTAACATGTAACAATTATTAATACAATAATTAATATCCCTCTAAGACAGAGAGACAGACACAAAAACAAGCATTTCTAAGTGTCTACAATGGAGTTGGTTGTTTAGATTGTAACACATTTTGCTCCACTGAACAACTAAAATAGTACTTGCATAACAAAAATACGTTTTCTTTGCAAATGGCTGTAGTGGAGTAGCTCTTTGTGTGGCCTGTGAACCAACGTGGTAACACACACACACACACACACACACACACACACACACACACACACACACTACAATTACAATAAAGAATCCAATAAAGATTTTTTTTTTTTTTAAATCAATAAACTGTTCAATGCAGAGTTACACAGCAAATATTGCATCTACTAGTCTACGTCACAAAGAGGTTATAGACTTTGTATGGAATATTTTTGAATCAATATATTTTCATTCAAATAGATATTTGACTCTCTTCTAACAATACACAGCCTAATCAGCAGAGGATATAAGAACTCACTGTGAAAAGGCTCAAACACACACGGTCTGTGGTATCTCTAAAAGCTCAAACACACACGGTCTGTGCTATCTCTAAAAGCTCAAACACACACGGGGTGTGCTATCTCTAAAGCTCTTTCTATTCTGAACTCTATTTCCCTTCCCATCATAGATGCTGCAGAAAGGTACCACGATGTAAAAGATACTGCAAGGAACACACAAATCTGAAAAATATATGGACTAAAAAGGATATATGGACTGAAAAGACTATATGGACTGAGCCCTGGCTACAGTCATGGGCACATTCTCTGTGACACAGTAAGGGTATTGTGAACAGAGCACAGGGCAGAGAGTGTTTTATCTCTTTTGTGTAAAAGTCTTTCTGAGAAACTTTCAAACTTTTCAAAAATCTAAGTAATACAGCAGCCAATAACTAAGAACACAAATATTACTATATATAACTAAATCCTCGCTAAACAGGGCTGCACATTAATGGTATAGCATCAAGACCAATAAATATTCACAATTCTTCACCGAAGTCTAACAGCCTCGAGAAAACCACATAGATAAAATAGAGAAAAGACTACAGAAGGAGGCTACCTATGTAAAGATGTAAGCATGCTTAAGGCTAGGAGAAGATGGAGCAACATGGAGCATCACCTGAGGCATACACCCACACACACACACACACACACACACACACACACACACACACACACACACACACACACACACACACACACACACACACACACACACACACACACACACACACCTGACGTGATGGAAAGGGCTGAACACATGACATGCCAGACTGCATTCAGCATGAAAGATGAAAAACACAGGGGGTAAACGAAAGAGTCTATTCAGCAAAAGACTTGATTAATTAAAAATAACAATGAAAAAAAAAAAAAACACCCTCCAGACCACCAGACAGCTACAAGAGCGTTTACCAGAGACTTCTCTGCCATCTCTGAACCAGTCCAACTCGAAGAAATCCACCCCAAAGAGACGCTGCATCCTCCACCTCGTTACCACATAAACACAGCCACAATTTCTCAAGTGACACAGAGAGAGAGGGAGAGAAAGAGAGAGAGAGAGAGAGAGAGAGAGAGAGAGAGAGAACAAGTGTAAGAGGATGCAATAACAAGGAAGAGTGTGTGCCAGACAGAGAGGGGGGTGAGGGGGGGGGGGGGGGGGGGGGGTGAGAGAGAGGGCATCCAATCAGAAGAGCTGTGGTCCTTGACAGCAGTGGGAGGGTACCTACCAAACCCCATAATATGGAGGCAGGAGGCTGACTGACATGCTTGCCATGTTGCTTGCCAGAGGAGTTAGCTAATAATGTATGAAGTACATCAGGCCTTCCCTGCTGCAGCTTCCTCCAAGATGAATATATAATGGCTAGTAGACCATATGGCTAGTAGAGCTAATAGTTGCACAAAACATCTAGTTTGAGCGCTGCTTTTTATTCAAATGTTTCACGTATGACTTGAGGCGTGCACAACACATGAATCCATCCCTGATGAAATCCATCTTTCCCCTGACGAGTCAGCTTATGTCTGGCACTTTTAAAAACACATGGATATGAGAGGATCGATCTTTCACACTTTCAGGCGGTGGCACACACATCATGTGGCTGATCGATCGATCAATCATCAATGAGGTCAGCAAATTCTTTGTAAGGATATTCAGTTCAGCTTTGTTCAGCGTACTTCATACTTTGTTCAGCAAATTCTTAACACAGCTTCCTGTTTTAGCTTTGATGATGTGCAAGCCCACACACATATATATATACAGTATATATATATATATACAGTATATACTGTATGTCTATACCACATGAAACATCATATTATATTATTGGTTATTATTTATGAAATATATTATCATTACAAAAATATATGACATCTTGAGAGAAAAATGTAATTGTCACAGCCCTAGTTTTTTAAAAGCCCTCTACTAATTCAAATCAAACTGAATTAAAACTGTTTTAAATGGGTCTCAAACTGATTTAAAACTGTTTGAAATGGGTCTCAAACTGATTTAAAACTGCTTGAAATGGGTCTCAAACTGAATTAAAACTGTTTTAAATAGGTCTCAAACTGAATAAACTCAAACTGAATTAAAACTGTTTGAAATGGGTCTCAAATGTAATTAAAACTGTTTTAAATGGGTCTCTGTGTGTCATGAGGCATACAGCCTCATACCATAACACAGCAGACAAACTGCTGGCACCGTGGAGCAGGCTGCATTCTCAGACCCATTCTTCAGAAGCCCTCAACTAAAATACTAAAATACTACTAAAGCCAAACTGAACGAAATTCAAACTGGGCTAAACCTGTTCTTGGTCCAGATTACAAGAGAAGCAGAGAGCCTAGTTCCACAAGACAGCACACAAACACCCGGCACAGGGGAGCAGGAGCAGGAGCTAGAAGTTCGCTAGTAGTTCGATTCCCTGTCGAAGTGTCCTTGAGCAAGACACTGAACCCTTAATTGCTCCTGATGCAGTGCAGTGTGCCATCAGTGTAAAAAATGTGTATACCTTGTAAGTCGCTTTGGATAAAAGCGTCTGCTAAATGACTAAATGTAAATGTAAATGTAAGTTTTCTGGAGACTCACAGAAGTAGCTGAGGGTCTCCTCAATCTGCTCCACGGTCAGTTCGATGTGAGCCTGCGGAGAGATGACGGGCGTGTGGATCCAGTCGTCGTGGTCATAGCCGTACACCGTGTCGGCACGCAGGCGGTACACGGGCAGCTGCTCCTCCAGAAGACTGATGATCTCCACCTCGTCAAGCTCTGTGCTGTTACACACATCTGAAGAAAAGAGAGAGAGTGTGTGAGAGAGTCGCATACAGAGGCAGAGAGGAGTGTGTGTGTGTGTGTGTGTGTGTGTGAGTGAGAGAGTGAGAGAGTCGCATACAGAGGCAGAGAGGAGTGTGTGTGTGTGTGTGTGAGTCAGTGAGTCAGTGACAGAGAGAGAGGTGAGAGTTTTGTGTGTGTGTGTGTGTGTGTGTGTGTGTGTGTGTGTGTGTGTGAGTCAGTGACAGAGAGAGAGGTGAGAGTTTTTGTGTGTGTGTGTGTGTGTGTGTGTCACAAACAGAAGCAGAGAGGGTGAGTACTCCTACTACCGATATCTGTCCACACACACACACACACACACACACACACACACACACACACACACACACACACACACACACACACACACACACACACACACACACACACACACACACACACACACAAACCCACCAGTGATGGTCTCTGCGTCCCGGTAGCCCTGTTCCGGCGTGGGCTCGGGTTCCACCGCCTCGCTCACATACTGTTCCTCGGGGATGGAGCCAAGCTGTGGTGGTTCTACAGGAGATGTTCCGCACTCAGAACCACGTGTATCCAGCTTGGCCACCTCTCAAACCATATCCTAAAAATGGAAGAATGTGTGTGTGTGTGTGTGAGAGAGACAGAGAGATATGTCACTGCCTGTCAAAGCCTGAAAGATGACCAATGCCAACCTCCAAGAGACACCGGAACGTCTTATACTTGTATTATGATACTTGTATTTTCTTTCTTTCCTCCTTTTTAATGTGTTACACTGATATATATATATATATATTTAATCGCAATGTATTGATCTCTTGTTTTGGCATCATTATACTATTCATGGTAGTCTTGAATTGAATTGAATTGATTTGAATTGAACAGAAATTAATTGAGAGATTTATGCCTTCATTCTTCACATGAACTACTCCAATCCATGCCAGACGGAGGGGAAAGCTCTGGGATTATGCTGTTATATGATGTGGTTCCTTAGATATATAGAGTATGGTGCTGTTATATGATGTGGTTCCTTAGATATGGCGTATGGTGCTGTATATGATGTGGTTCCTTAGATAGGGAGTATGCCTATGGTGCTTTCAGCTGAAATTTGCCGAATCAGTAGGTATTTACATAGCACACAACATGAATACACAACACACGAGGATAAAACAAGCACAAGCCAAAATAAATACATTTACTGAATCAATGAATAAGATTGACATCTGTGTTGATCTGATGTTGTACCGACACGCACAAAGGGACGCCACCGCATCTCCAAATTCTTAGTGGTGGATTGAAACATAGTGGTGTCTATGTCTAAGGAATACATATGCAATGGCTATGAATTATATTCGTTTGATCTGAATTGCGATCATGTCTGTCGCTGTGATCAGCATGGGTGTGACTAGGGATGCGGGTTGATGACGTTTCACGAAGATGAAGGCTTTGCCATCCTGAATAAACAAAATGTCAGTAAATGGCAACAAGAAAGCCTAGGCTACATAAACCAGCAGTAAAATGCTATACGATGTAATACACCTGCACACTGAAGCTACACACTGTTTATCGTTACTTTAACACGACTATCCTTCAGACACGATATTGATGGTGCAGGAGAAACAACTTGCCAACCTTGAGGTGAAGACTCACTCGGATAAGCGCAGCCGAGCTGATGATTTTCTCTGGAGCCGTGGGAATATGAGACGATTTTCTTGTCTGATGTTAAAATAGAAAAGGTCGTGTAGGTAATGTACTGAGACAAGACGTCCTTTCAGACGTGGCTGCGCCGCTGTCCTTTCCAGAGGTGCCTTATTTGAGCGACAGGGATCGCATCTCCTCACCAGCTTACCTATAGCCGTAACACCGCACTGCAGCGGACAATGTCACAACGTGCCAGGACCGAGACCGAGTCTAGGTTGCAGTCTTTTATCCATTGGTGTCGTGCAGTCCTCTATGCTTGCTTGTCCCGATTTACTTTTCTCTCCATATTTCAGCGCATCTCTGAACAAATACCGCACTGAAATGTGACGTCGCGCGAGAGCGATTCTAGCCTCCGTTGCGTAAAGCGCTACTTGTGTCATTTTCATATTTCGTTATATTTGTACGGAAGCCCAGAAGATCAATGTTAGAGCATTATCTGCACTTTGGTAGATGGTAGTGTCTACTTTGATGACCAGGTAGTTTAATTAAATTTATTTGAAGATATTGGTGAATGACATCCTCAACAAAAGTACTCTCCTCTTTCCAACCTGGAGTAAGGGGTTAACTTTTTTAAGGGGGCTCCCTAACAACCATCATACACACATTACACTTGTATAAACAGGCCAGGGGGGGTGTTCCGAGTACATGGTTTAGTGACAAACCTGGTGAAGTTAACTCCGAGCAGGTGGTAAACCTATGGAAAGAAGAGCCCTATGGCTTTGTTTTGCTGAGAGACCGAGGCCATGGGGCTTTTCTGTTATGGGGTTTGCCACTTACCCGGAGTTTACTTAAACCTAGGTTTGTCACTAAACCACGTACTTGGGATAACCCCCCCAGTTAGGTGGGAAGAGAACAAACAGTAAATGAACAGAGCATAAATATTCAAGTGGGAGAGATTGAGAGTTGAACAGGCAGCAGACCCAAGGCCAGGACCCCATCCCTGGTGTAGTTAAGTCGAGTCCGTGATCTATTCTGAGGTTTCACATTAATTTTGATTCCTTTTGGCAAACACCTTTATTCAAAGAAATCTGAGAATTAAATCCAACGACCTTGGTGTTACCAATATCTTGCTCCATCACCACTCTACCAGTTGAGCTTTTTATTTGTTAATAATAATAATAATAATAATAATAATAATGAATAATTACTCAGGTTGCATTTTCTTGTCATTATAAATATTTAGTCTACCGAAAAAATGTATCAATTTCCAACAGCAAAACCATCCGAAATGGCAAACTCCAAAGACTCAATCTGTGAAGGTAAATTAAATGGCATACTCCACAGATTGCATCTTTGAAGGTAAATGAAGAAATGGAGACCGAGACGGCAGTGAAATCTGGAATAAAAGTGTTTTTATTGTTACGCCGTGTCACTGGAACCACTGTCGGCACGGTAACGTTGAACAGGCTACAACAACGTTGCATCAGTAGATAGATAGTCTACCTCATTGAATATAAAAGAATAACTTTTCCCCCTTTACCCCATAAGTGTACCTACCCGTCCTTACCCCAAGCCCCATAGACAATGGTGACATGAGACGTGCTCGTCTCTGACTGACTCCAATAGTAAGCAGAATGACTCATCAACATTCTTCAACACTTATTGCATCTTTATAAAAAAGCTACACGTAATTACACATTTTTTTTAAAGTCAGCATACAGGAAACTGATGTTAGTGTTCTATACTGGTACGTGATAACGAGTAAGAAAAAGCAAGTAGTCATATAATTTGATTGGAAAAAAAAAAAAGAACAGAAAAGGAAATACAAAAACTTATACTTGAAATAAAAAGGTGGAAGGAAGAAAAGGCTAGAGACTAGGAGAGTTATCGTGGGTTGTCGTTAAAAAGTTGTTAAAAAAAGAATGGAAAAGATATGAGGAAAAGAAAAACGAAGACATAAAAATAAAGATCAGGCAAGATTAAAATGTTTATAAATCCATCTTTATATCCATCTGTTGGCACTCATCCATTTGGCAACCGCTCCAAAGATCCCTTTCCCCCCCCGCCCCTTTCTCAATTTGCCAGGACAAAAGCGATATTATTCTTCTTCTTCTGGTATGTCCAGCAGCAACCGTCCTCCGGATGCGTTGAGTACAATGTGTGTCAGGCACTTTCTGATCCGCCAACCTCCCCTCATCAAACCTTCTTCGACTATTCTGAACTTCAAACTCTTCAAAAGCACACGGCAGATTCACTCTGATTATCCAGCTGGAGGAAAAGGAGGGGAGCGAGAAAGAAACGAGAGAGAAAGAGAGAGAGAGAGAGAAAGAGGTAGAGAGAGAGAGAGAGAGAGGTAGAGAAAGAGGTAGAGAGAGAGAGAAAGAGGTAGAGAGAGAGAGAAAGAGGTAGAGAGAGGAGAGAGAGAGAGAGAGAAAGAGAGAGAGAGAGAGAAAGAGGTAGAGAGAGAGAGAGAGAGAGGTAGAGAAAGAGGTAGAGAGAGAGAGAAAGAGGTAGAGAGAGAGAGGTAGAGAGAGAGAGAGAGAGAGAGAGAGAAAGAAGGGAGAGAGGTAGAGAGAGAGAAAGAGGTAGAGAGAGAGAGAAAGAGGTAGAGAGAGAGAGAGAGAGAGAGAAAGAGGTAGAGAGAGAGAGAGAGAGAGAGAGAAAGAGGGAGAGAGAGAGAGAGAAAGAGGTAGAGAGAGAGAGAGAGAGAGAAAGAGGGTAGAGAGAGGTAGGAGAGAGAGAAGAGGTAGAGAGAGGGTAGAGAGAGAGAAAGAGGTAGAGAGAGAGAGAGAGAGGAGAGAGAGAGAGAGAGAGAGAGAGAGAGAGAGAGAGAGAGACAACAAAAAGCGAGATGAGATACAAGTAAGTCCCCTTGTACACCCCAACACTGACCAAATAACAAAAACTGATAAGATTTGGTCAAACTATTCTTCATCTTGAATACTGCATTTAAGAATCATTGCCACCAATTTTGCCCCTTAAAAATGCCCCCGATCACCAGAAGAGCCTCTTGCCCACTGCGGTGTCCACACACACACACACACACACACACACACACACACCTCACCTGTATGACTCCTCTCCAGTGGGTTTTTAAAGGTCCGTGTCAAACCACGCCAGCTGGTTGGAGTCTGGGGGCGGCAGGCCATCCATGAGCTCCGGGTTGTGGCTGAGGTCGGGCAGCCCGTCTACGGGGTAGTCGCCCGAGTGTGGGCCCATCTCATGCTCCAGCATGGAGTCGATGCCCAGACTGTCCTGGCCGTAGCCTCCGTGGTAGCCGCGGTAGCTGGGGTCTGAGGAGAGGGAGACGGGCACAGTGAGTGAGACGGGCACAGCGAGTGAGACGGGCACAGTGAGTGAGACGGGCACAGCGAGTGAGACTGCTGGGGTCTGAGAGAGAGACAGTGAGTGAGTGAGACTGCTGGGGTGTGAGAGTGAGACGGGCACAGTGGGTGAGACGGGCACAGCGAGTGAGGCTGCTGGGGTCAGAGAGTGAGACGGGCACAGCGAGTGAGACTGCTGGGGTCTGAGGGAGAGACGGGCACAGCGAGTGAGGCTGCTGGCAGCGGTCTCCGAGGCTGATCGCCTAGGGCTGGACATCGCCTAACTCACAATTAAATACTAATACAATACACTGCATCATGACACACTGCCTGGAGTCAATATTTCACTACAAATTACAGACACCTTTAATGTAACAGCCCATACAATAAGCATGTGTCAGACAGAGACATAATTAAATGAAATACATATAGTATAAAACAGGTCAGAAGAGGACTTCTACTGTTGCTTTATGAGAACAGGTTGGATAGTTCCTTCACACTGTGGTGAGAACCTCTACTCTACTGCTGCTTTATGAGAACAGGTTCCTTCATACTGTGGTGAGAACCTCTACTCTACTGCTGCTTTATGAGAACAGGTTGGATAGTTCCTTCATACTGTGGTGAGAACCTCTACTCTACTGCTGCTTTATGAGAACAGGTTCCTTCATACTGTGGTGAGAACCTCTATACTGCTGCTTTATGAGAACAGGTTCCTTCATACTGTGGTGAGAACCTCTACTCTACTGCTGCTTTATGAGAACAGGTTGGATAGTTCCTTCATACTGTGGTGAGAACCTCTACTCTACTGCTGCTTTACGAGAACAGGTTGGATAGGTCCTTCACACTGTGGCGAGAGGCTGACCTCTGACCTTAGCATATGTCTTACCGTCTGGTCTGTAAGCCAGGGGATCCCCCTGTGCCCCCATCTCCAGGGTCATGTCACCAGTCTGGGGAGACACACACACACACACACACACACACACACACACACGGTCAAAGTCAAACAGATGTATATCTGCTCAGTTTCATTTAAACAAAAATGGTATGATAAAAGATGTTTTAGTTCATTGAATTCTACACTTGCACTATAGAGAGAGGCACACACACACACACACACAACAAAAAGTGGGTCTTCCTACACCCCAACACACACACACACACACACCCCAAAAAGTGGGTCTTCCTACCCTAGCCCTACACAGTGGCCATAAAAGCTTGTTAAAGCCATTGCCTTTCTGTGAAGGAGAACAGCTGCACGCCTCTACCCTGATGCTATTTCAGGACCCAGCCTGGTTATTGTGTTGTTGGAGGCAGATGGTGTTAGCAGGTCAGGACGCAGGTCAGCTCAGTCGAAGGCATTTCTTACCATCAGCATATAAACTGCCTTGGTCTAGATTCATCTGTGCCGTAGAAAGCCCTTTAGATGCTTCAAAGTACAAAGCTTTGAATCTTCATTTATAAAGCAAATCTATGAGGCTGAATATCAAAGTTTTACATCTAATTTAATCCCTCATATCCCTAACCTATGACAATGTTAAACACTTCTAAAACACTGGTGTTGTCTCTCCCCTGCCCCTCTTTGGTGAGATCATGTCCATTCACTTCCCTGTTTTGATGTTTAACAGCGTTTCCACTAACTGCTTTGATCGAGGCATTCAAAAAGTACCCTCATGATTGAGTGTTCCAAAGCAGCCCTCACTTGCAATGAAACCCCTCAGGGATAAACAGACAAACACAAACACACACACACACACACACGCACAGAGAGACACACACACACAGAGACGCGCACACACACACACACACAGACACAGACACAGAGCCTCCCTCCTCTGCCAAGCCATTACCTCGTTCCAGGTCATGGGTTCTGTCCTGAAGAGGGAGCTAGTCAGCTCCACGGAGAGCCTCTTCTTGTAGTCCTGGGGCTTGTCTTCAGACATGCGGAACAGCACGGCAGCCGCATAGGTGGCTACAGAACACACAGGAACACACACACACACACACACGTCAACCAACGTAATCTGTAATCATAGGTGGCTACAGAACACACACGTCACCCGACGCATAGGTGGCTACAGAACACACAGGAACAAACACACATCAACAAACACACACAAGTCACCCAACATAATCTGTAACTACAGGGGGAAAAAAAATGTAAAAGAGACTGTGCTTATGTAATGCAGGATGGGCCATGTCGCCATCAATATTCACAACACGGATGCAGAGCTGACATCACCTGGGGCGGTTTTATCACAGAGTTTCCACTCCATTTGAAATGCCAACATTCCAGAGCTTATCAAATGACCTTCCAAAGGAATCCCTTTGGAGTGAGGCAGCCTTAAAGCGGCTCTTGCAGTGGACACACTAGCAGGCAAACAGACTATTTGGGTCAAAATCAAAGTGTCGCATTTCAGAAAGTAACTTAATAAATGATTAATTGGCGTAACATAAGTACCGACTTTTTTGGGGCCAATTTTATTTTTAATCTTCCAGAATTTCCTTGACCACAGAAAGACTAGGGGACTAGTGTTCTCCTCCAAAAACTAAAACTCTGTGTGTGTGAGACCAGTATAAGTGTGTGTGTGTCCAGTATAAGTGTGTGTAAGTGTCCAGTATAAGTGTGTGTATCTGTCTGTGTGTGTGTGTGTGTGTGTGTGTGAGACCAGTATAAGTGTGTGTAAGTGTCCAGTATAAGTGTGTATATCTGTCTGTGTGTGTGTGTGAGAGAGACCAGTATAAGTGTGTGTAAGTGTCCAGTATAAGTGTGTGTATCTGTGTGTGTGTGTGTGACCAGTATGAGTGTGTGTAAGTGTCCGTACCGACGCCCTCGTTCCTGGAGTGCAGCAGCTCTGTGAGGGGGGCGGTGGCTCCCTCGGCCTCGATGGCCTCTGCCGCCTCTTTGTCCTGGGCCAGCTCACACAGCACGCCCGCCGCCACGCGCTGGATGTTCTCAATGGGAGAGTACAGCAGCTAGAGCAGGGAAGACAGGTGAGTTTAGTGTGTGTTCTCAATGGGATAGTACAGCAGTTAGGGCAGGGAAGACAGGTGAGATTAGCATTAGCATCAGATACGCATCTCGTGATGGGGATTCAGATGTAGATATGTGTGTGTGTGTGTGTGTGTGGGTGTGTGTGGGTGTGTGGGTGTGTGGGTGTGTGGGTGTGTGGGTGTGTGGGTGTGTGGGTGTGTGTGGGTGTGTATATATGCGCTGGATGTTCCCAATGGGAAGTGGCAGTGAGCAGCAGATACGCATCTCAAGGAAGGGCACAGATTCTCCTCATGTCCATAAAATGGCAGGCCAGTACCACAAGACAAATAACGTTTACTTCATTGCATGTTGAGTAAAATAAAAATGATCTGAGCGGCCTTCTCTCTGGTTTACAGCAGTAACTTTGTACGCATCTCGTGATGAGGATTCAGATGTAGATGAAGCGTATTGTGTGTGTGTGTGTGTGTGTTACCTGTACGAAGAGTGGAATGGTGTTGAGTCCCCTGATGACTATTCTGTTGTGTACATCCCGGGCCAGGATGTGCAGAGCTCCAGTGCAGCCTTCAACAATCTCCTCCATACGCACACCCTCCTGCAGAGACACACACACACACAGACACACACACAGACACACAGACAGACACACACACACACACACACACACACACACACACACACACACAAAGAGAGAGGCAGACACACACACAGATTATTTCAGGCTTGTAAAATCCCTGCATACGGTTCATCTTCTAATCCAGGCCTGATATATTTCAGCCTCCACCTCTACACACAGATGTAAGCCGTCACCATGGTAACCAATATAAACCCCCCATTGAGGGCATGCTGATTTGAAAAAGAACACTTTCCCAACTCAGTCCATTTGCTTTGGGAATCAAACCCAAACACACACACACACAGACACACGCAGACGCAGACACACACACACAGAGAGACACACACAGAGAGACACACACACACACTCCTACCTACCACACACACACGCACACACAGACACACGCACACACTCACACACACTCCTACCTACCACACGCACACACACAGACACACAGACAGACACACAGACCCCCACACACACGCACACACTCACCACAAACTGCTGCTGGTTGCCGCCCATGGAGGTGCGCCTCTGGGTGTCCTGGTGTGCCCTGACCAGCAGCTGCACCAGGCGTGGAATGGCGCCCTGCTCCCGCAGCGGGGCGTGGTTGGCCGGGCACAGCGCCAGGTTCCGGATCAACCCCACCGTGGCCTGAACACAGAGGCACAGTGGCGTCACCAGGGGAGAGAGGGCATGTGATGACGCAGCATGGGCCACTTGGCACCAGCGTCAGCTCCACTTTTACATGGGAGGTGCTGCATTTAGCCCATGTGGCCAGCAGGGGGAGCTGTTCTGACTACAGTAATACATCTTCAACATCAACACTTTCAGATATTCAGATTGTCAGGATCCCCCCTGATCGTTTCTAGAATGCGTCACTAAAGTATTAAAGGATCTGATTTAAGGCCGTATGCCTCTTCTGCACCGTTTATTCCTTAAGATATTATACACTTGATTGTTTTTCTAGAATGCATCACTAAACAAGACATTATACAGTGTGCTCGCAAACGTGGTTTGAAAACAATGAGGTGCTACTACCACTGCACGATAATTCACACATGTCACCATTGTGTTTGCTCTAAGGGGGTCCAGGCTCTGGGCTCTGTAAAGCGCCTTGAGACAATTTGATTGTTTTGGCGGTACATAAATAAAAATGTGATTGAATTCCTACACGTGTGCATTGACTGTGTGTACCTTGATCAGGGGCCAGTGTGAGGGGGGGTGCAGGAGCTTGACCACCACGGGGAGGCCGTAGTGCAAGCGCACAGCATTCTGGGCCATCTCGGCGTCCGTGTGGCGGGAGGTGAGGTGACGCAGGGCACACACTGCGGGCTCCGTGATATCCTCCCGATCCCCGGCACGCAGGACCGTCCGCACCAGAGCCTCGATCCCGCCGACCTGGCAAAACAGTCTCAGTTAGACCTGCATGTACCACACACACACCAATGCTTCCTCACATGTACACACACACCAATGCGTCCTCAGAGACACCTCTCCGCTTCTGTGAAGCTCAGTGACTGATGGTTTCCCAATCAAGCTCAAAAACAGTCTGTGACTACTGTCAAGCAAGACCCATACCATTATATATATAACCTGTGTGTTTAAAAAAAAAAAATGGAAAACAGAATTTGAGTGTTATTTTGGTAAATTTACTATGATTTGCCAATTCAATTTATTTATAGATCTTTTTATATATAAAAATAAAGAAAAGTAGATTGCTGCTGACAAGACTACATTGCTATTGTTAGAAAGGGGTTGGCTATGAAGGACGTAAAGGTGAAAGAGTCCCCCACCTGGCAGACCATCATCTTGTTCTTGTAGTTGTTGCAGGTGAGGTTGGAGAGGATGCCGGCGGCACAGGTCACCACGTTGATGTCATCAGAGCCCAGCAGCCCGACCAGGGTTCCCAGAAGTCCCTCCATGCCCTCCTAAAACACACACACACACACACACACACACACACACACACCTTTAGAACCTTTGCGCACAGGCCATTCCTTTCAGCATCTGTAAGTGTGTAAGATCTGTTACTTAGATAAACATGTCTGAAATCTTCCTAAAACTGACAGTGTGTGTGAGCGTGTGGAATCTTAGTTGGTAATGGGTTATAAGTTGCTATTTTACACAGGTGGCGTGTGTGTGTGTACCCACCTGTTTGGTGGCAGCATCAGAGAGATTGCGGAGCGTCTGAGGTTGTGTGTGTGTGTGTGTGTGTGTGTGTGTGTGCCCACCTGTTTGGAGGCAGCATCAGAGAGATTGCGGAGCGTCTGAGGTTATGTGTGTGTGTGTGTGTGTGCGCGTGTACCCACCTGTTTGGTGGCAGCATCAGAGAGATTGCGGAGCGTCTGAGGTTATGTGTGTGTGTGTGTGTGTGTGTGTGTGTGTGTGTGTACCCACCTGTTTGGTGGCAGCATCAGAGAGATTGCGGAGCGTCCACAGGCAGTTCTGCACCAGGCGCTGGCTAGGGTCCATCAGGTGGAGCCCCAGAGCCTGCATGCCTCCTGCACGGGCACAAACAAACAAACAAACAAACAAATAAATAAATAAATAAAATAACCCTCACGGACACACACGGACACACACAAACACCTCTCACAGTCAACAACCGCCTGATTAAACTCTATATATATATATATATATATATTTACATTATTTTAAAATCAATATGGCTCAACAACAAACAAGCACACGCACACAGACAAAACAGCAGACCAATTCAGTTCCCTTTACGCACCTATTAACAACAAGCTATAAGGAAGAGTTTTTCATAGACATGTTTTGACTTTCAGTCTTGTAGAGTGGGTTGGAAGATAAATAAATGAAAGTGTCCAGCACTGAGGAGCTGTGTTAGTGGTTTGTTGTTCTGGCACAAGACACATTCAGTCTCACGAAACGTTCAATTCAATCCTGTTGAATGGTTACAGATTGTTCCGGCATATTCATTCCTTAGTCAAACGAAAGTCACCTCTGAAAAACAGAGTGCTTTCAAAAAAAAAAAAAAAAAAAAAAAAAAAAAAGGTTCTTGTGAAGTTCTCACGCACAGGCACAAACGGCAGTTTCACATGCGGCCGTAGACAGTGAGTCACCGAATGAGTCATTGTGTACACAAACACACACACACACACACACACACACACACGCGCACACACACACACACACACGTGTGCCAACTTGCCTGCCTCCACGATGGCAGGCTTGTTGCTGGAGCAGACGGAGAGCACTTTGAGCACTCTGCTGGTGGTCCACAGGAGCTTCTCGTAGGTGTAGGTCCTCATGATGTTCACCAGGGCCTGGGGGCCGCCGCTGGCCAGGATGATCAGCTGCAAACACACACACACAACATTTAGAACCCAACTGTGTCCAGCGACATATTTACCATGAATCAGTGTGTGTGTGTGTGTGTGTGTGTGTGACAGAGAGAAAAGGCAAATGTGTGCCAAAGCGTGCAGCCATCTAATGCTTGAGCCATCAGACAAAGCGATTAAGGGTGTTCACACCTGCGCTTTTAGTACTGTTAAAATTGGAGCCTGAAACTTTTCATGAAAATGTAGTTTTTTTTAAACTTTCTTTAAGTGATGGGGCATTTGGCCTCGGAAGGTCTGCACTCTCCGAGTGCCCCTCTAGTTTACATCCAAGGATTTGGCAACTGTGTGTGTGTGTGTGTGTGTGTGTGTGTGTGTCAGAGAGTGTGAGCGCGTGACAGAGGTCGGCCTACCTTGCTTTCCTGGTTGCCGTAGGCCAGAATCTGCAGGCAGTCGGTGGTGATGGCGAGAAACTTGACGTTGGTCTTCATCAACAGAGCCACCATCTTCTGCAGACCGCCGGCCAGACGCACGGCCATCTTGGCCCCCTCCTGGTGCAGCAGCAGGTTGTGTAGTGTGGTGATGGCGTAGAACAGGACGGAGTCCACGGGAGACCTACACACAGTCACACACACACACACACACACACATTAGGTTCAAATACAACCACCACCAGTCAATGAAACCATTGTTTTTGTGTTCTACACTCCTTGCCAAGCCAGATGGAGTATACATCTGGAAACCACCTCAAATATGAGTGTGGGCGGTTAGTGAGGGACTGGGTTTAAACCCCAACCAATAACACTAAACATGCATGGCTACCGCAAACAGAAAACAAATCAAATGGTGTGTGTGTGTGGGGGGGGGGGGCATTGTCTAGTTAAAGGTTAAAACCCTCGATTCTGGCGAAAGGTTGTTGATATTTAAGCTCAACAACCAATCAAATTACACACCTCCCTACCAATGCTCCTGAAGCAATGTGTTGATTGGCTGTAATAGTGTATGGCTCGGTCCACGCCACTTAGATCATTTTGAAACACTGTTAATGACTTGGATATATTAATCATGCCTTGTATTAATAATTACCTTGTATGAATCATGTGCTTATGTAAGCAGGAACATGGCTTTTCTGTGTGTGTGTGTAACTTAGATTATTAGGTGCCATTTAGTCTGCTGCATATGTACAAGAGCATGTTTGGGTCAGAGGTGATAAGAAGGGTCGAACCGTGCTTCTTTCGACCACGTGTAAAACTGACATCCTTGCAAGACAGGAAGCATAGTAAGATGACCTTGTGGTTATCCCTGCTGACAAATTGTTTTGGTGTCAGAGAACGCTAACTTCTATCTATATAAACCTTGTGTGATGTATTTAATTTAGCTTCTGTCTCGTCTGCTGCAGTCTGAGAGTGAGCCCGGTCTCTCTCTCGGTCTCTCTCTCTGAGTGTGGGCCTGTGCCTCTCTCGGACCTGCCAGGACTGTTACTGTTTTGGAGTGCACACTGGATGGGCAGCTGGAGGAATGTGACGAGAGCTGCGCTAGTCAAGGACTGAACCTTTAAAAGACCTGTCCATCTCGGCAGGCGCGCCTTACCCCAGCATCTTGACGAGGGCGGGGATGCCGCCGGACTTGAAGATGGCGAGCAGGCCCTCCCGGTGGTGGGAGAGGTTGTGCAGCGTGCCGGCGGTGCAGCGAGCCGTCTCCACGTCGCTGGTGTTCTGCATGGTGCGCACCACGGCCGACACCATCTGCGGCGAGCGCATGATGGCGTGGCGGGACGCCTCCTTCTTGGAGAGCTGGTGCACCATCACCGCCGCCTTGTTCACCACCACCTGCGGGAGGTCAGAGGTCAAGAGGTTGAGAGGTCAAGAGGAGAAACAACCAGCAGGATTAGAGAACCATAATCCCACAACTAGACATAACCCTAGCGATCAAACGAGGACGGACACATGTATTCGTTCTACTCAACCCTATTTGCCATCTGATACAAACAGATTTGATTGGTTCACTCATTGTATATGGCATCCCTTCGATCATATACCTCCTGCATTAAAAGGCAAATCTGTGTCTGTATACACGGTTACACATGTCGTCAAGTTTGACATGACAAGCTCCTTTTAAATGACAATCAATGTAATCACCAGCACCAAAATCCAATACCAACAAAATACTGATCTGGAAAATCTGTGTAAGTATCTTTTGTACGTGTGAAAATGGGGATGACTTTCAGTGGGGGTGAATACTTTTGCAGGCCACTGGATTTTTAATAAGCCTCTGTCTAGAAGAGCTGATTACTCACTCTCTGTGTTTATAATTTTATCCAACATTAATGGTCTAGTATATTTCCCAAAGGCAAGTTATTTGTCTATCAACAAAAACTGAGATATACCACTTGCGTAAGTACTCAAACCCCCATGCTTCACGTTGTACAGTATTTAGCGACGGTGTCTAAACCCTGCTGTGTGTGTGTGTGTGTGTGTGTGTGTGTGTGTGTGTCTAACCTGATCCTCATCGTTGCCTAAACCCTGCTGTGTGTGTGTGTGTGTGTGTGTGTGTGTGTGTGTGTGTGTGTGTGTGTGTGTCTAACCTGATCCTCATCGTTGCCTAAACCCTGCTGTGTGTGTGTGTGTGTGTGTGTGTGTGTGTCTAACCTGATCCTCATCGTTGAGCAGCTTGGTGAGCTCTGGGATGGCTCTGGTGGCCAGCTCGGCGTCGTCCTGGTAGTTGATGAGGTTGACCACGGCGTGCTTGAGCATCTGGGAGGGCTCGGCCAGCTGCTGCACGTTGGTGGGGTGGGCAGAGTCGAACTGAGCCGACGGGATCTGGATGCCCTCCTCCAGCGTCTCGGGGAACATGGCGGCGCGCACTCGTTGGGCACGGGTCATGGCATACTGCCCGTCCATTTCTACAGGCAGAGGCAAGGGAATTAGTTTACACAGAAAACTTGGTTTATAATTGAATATTATTTATAAATTAATATTATTTATATTATAATTTCTTTATAATATAAATATAGCGATATGGATTAAACTGTCTGACTTCTGCTCTCCCTCAATGAGGAAACACAAAACAGTTTTTCAATTAGAGGGGACTCTAAGAATTTCCAACATGCATGACTAAACTAGGAACTATCTTTCTCAAGTCTCATTTCCCCCCCAGTTCCTGTGTGTGTGTGTGTGTGTGTTCCTCTTACCTGGGACCTGCTCGGGGGTGAAGGGCTGGCCGAAGCCCATCTCCCATTCGTAGAGCTGTGGGTCCAGCTCGTCCTCCGGGTTGGGCTTGCCGCTGAGGGAGGGGGCGGTGGTGGTGGCCCCAGAATGGATGCCCGAGTCCAGGTAGGACTGCTGCTGCCACTGGGCCACTGCAGCCTTGGCGTCAGACTCCATCGCCATGTCCAGCTCCATCAGATCAGCTGGGGGACGGACGGACAGACAGACAGACACGCATGGAGATAGACAAACAAGCACGCGCACAGACAGGTAGACACACAGACAGGTAGACAGACAGGTAGACAGAGAGAGAGAGAGAGAGAGAGAGACAGACAGACAGACCCACAACCAGACACAAGCACATAGAAATGCAGATACAGACAGAATTAAAGAAGTAAAGAAGCTCTGAGCTCCAAAAGGCAACACCTGGGCATTTAGTTGTGTTTATCCCCGCACGAGGCCCTTCAGCAAGGGGTAAATGAGCTATTTTGACTCCAAAAGTCAGTCACCTTTCCGTCAATTCCATCAGAGATAAGAGGCTTTTGTCTGGGATTACCCACTCAAATTAATTTCATCTCTGCCGCGCTGCTGTTGACCCAAATAATAAAATGACTTGTTCCAAAAAGATTTAAAAATGGAAATACATGTCCAAGTCATGGGCAAGAAGAGGCATTAGGCATTCAGAGGATTAGACAGCGTAGTACCGTAGTATGGCTGTAGTCTTCTGTATGCATCTCAACAGTCTCGTTAAATGATGCAGTTTCTCTCTATATATATCCATCCATTAGGACTATACCACCATCCTCAAACCCTGTGACATCTCAAAGCCTCTGTGTATGCATAGGTCACTGTATATCACTACCCACACCCCTACAGATTTGGAAGGAAAAGACTAGAGACAGGAAGCTGGAGACACACTCACCTTGGGTGGCCATCTTCCCCTAGCGAGTCACTCAGGTAGCTGAGTGTTCACACCTGCACGAGAGAGAGAGAGAGATTACTTTTTACACTTCCATTAACCACACAGGCCAGTTTAACTGCACTTCCTGCCTGCCAAGTGCCCAAGGAATAAGCACCACTGTGTTCTACCCCACCCATTCAACACCAACTGCTTCTAAACAGGTAGTTATAATGTCCCACCGGCCTGGCACATTTGTCGAAGCACTCAACTCTGTAGGTAGGATCTAAAAAAAGCCTGTTGCCAATCACAGGCACAATGGCATTGCTGAAGTGTGAAATGTGAACTGTGGTCACAGAGCCGGATCGACATCTTTGTAAAACCCACACAGCGGGATAGGCGTGCGACACAGCCTAGCAGCTTCAAAATGAACTAAGACGGGCAGAACACACAAATCCGACATAAGCATTATCATGTTGTACATGATGCACACTAACTTTACTGGAGTCTGAACATTGCTGGTGAGAGCCTGCCTATACTGAGACGTCAGATGCACACCAACTTTACTGGAGTCTGAACATTGCTGGTGAGAGCCTGCCTATACTGAGACGTCACCCTCTGGTCCTTGAGCAGCTCTATATCAATGGTTCCCAAACTTTTCATGGCAGGCTCCTCGTTTCACAAATGAAAAAAAAAAAATTCCCCACCAATAGCTTAACCTTAAATATTTGTTTTATTTGATTTGATCAGAGATCTTGTTTAAAATCTTTAAACATTTGTTACTTCTCACTAGGACTAGGTGATCAATCCATACAATGTTCATGTAGACACATGCCTGTTGTATAAATAATTAGGCCAGCTATCCCCTCTAATATATAAGCTAACGGTAGGGCCTGACCATGTTATACAAGTACAAAGTTGGCTATAAACTCATCACCACTTGCGTTCCTTATAGGCTACTGTGCTGTAAGAACACTGCCATACAAGATTTGACCTGATTTCACCCTCCGCCCGTGTCATCCTTGCTGTAACTCTGGAACCATAGACATATGTAGATCTATATATATCTATGTCTGGAACACCCGGGGGGGCTGGCCCCCACTTTGGGAATCACTGCTCTTTAGTACACTGGGTTGACAGATGACAATAATATCTGAAAATGCAACCAAAACTAAAACAGGCAGCAAAGGACTATTTTCATATAAAATTCCCCTCTGTGGTTCTTTTTCTGTTTGAGGCCTTTGCATTTATGTAGATTTATCTGGCCCTATAAAGTGTGATCAAATTCATGCTGCCCATAAAAAATAAAGTTGCATATAATGCAGAGGAACAAATACATTTTTACGTTATGCAACTTTAGGGAACAAGTGGCCAGTTAGTGTAGCTTATCAAATGCGTGTAATACATTTATCTAAGTTACAGACGATTCAGAGTCTGGAGCACACAATCCCATTTTAATCCTCCAGTCGCAAACATCATGCCATTGCCCTACTTATAACCATCGCAACCATTTATAGGGTGACATTGGGAGATTTATCTCAGCATCTGTGAAAACCATTTTACTTATTATATTCTGGGACAGCGAGGTAGGCCTATCTGCAATCAAGAGATTGAATTCTCTTTTTCTTTTTTTTAAACTGCGTTGACCCTTTCCCTTTTACTTCCGGTGGCGTTCAGCTGCCATCTTTGAATCGAGGGAAAATCTAAAAACAATATTTGTTTTTATAAAGTTGTCGGGCTAGAAAAGGAAAATCCAGTCCATCTGATGTGGATATAGATCTGCAAAAAAACATTTATCCGCCAACGACAGAGGAAGGTAAGAGGATTCACCATGATACAACAATAACGCAGAAAGCACGTTGAAAACGAGAGAGTTAACGTATCGCTACTGTTATTAGTAAGCCAGATGCTAAGTTGCAAGCTAGCCTGCTAAAGCTTAGATAACAAAACTTTACGCGAACGTTAAACCTTCCATAGTCGGTGTCTAATACAAAACATGGCTATGCTGTTAAAGGCTGGTAATGGAAAATGTAGAAATAATCTAAGCCAGTCTTTATGAACACAAACCACACGACAGGTAATTGCAAACACGAGTTTTACAGACGTAACTTCTCCAGGTTACTTTGAAAGTTCGTCCCATCTGCCAGCTATCGTTAGCTAGTTGGCTAACCACCTAGCTAACCTTCTCTGGAATTGAGCAGCTAACTCAACCTAGAAACATAGACAGCTAGCCAGTAAGTTGCTTTACCGATGGACTAAAATCTGATTCCGGACTAAGTGCTTCATATAATCTTGGTAAATGGAAACTTCCTCCCGTAAAGTAGCAAATCTGTTAATTGAAACCTTGCCGCGAAACCCTCGCAGAGATTGCTATTCGTTCTCACCGGATGTGGAAGTAGTTTTTTCTGTTGTAAAATTAGATTTTCTCTCATGACTTCCCCCGGAAAACCTACAAGTTAATATCAAGGAGTTTCCTGTTTGTCTACCTGTTGTGATTGTGATTTAATATGGTTACGTGAAATGTTAGTTAAAAGACAACATAGGAACACATGGCATTCTCTGGTTCTTTTTGCTTAGCTAGCAAGCTATCGTCAGCATGCTCGCCTTGTTAGCTAGCTAGTTATGTGTAGATATCCAGGATGGCATAAAATGGCTTCTCTTAAGCGCCAAACAGTTAGCGCGAAATAAAACAACCTGTCATTGGGTAATGCTATATGCATGTTCTATTCAGTGTATGTGCGTTTTGGGTGAAAATGGTTCTGTATCGATTATTGTGTAACGTTAACTGTAACAGTTAACATGGTTTCTTTACAATAACAAGAATCACACGCTGCAACTCCCCGTTGCTCTGCAAACCAACCCTGCACTGTTAGCTTTATGCAGCCACCTGGCTAGGTAGCGACCAGGGAAGTTGACCTGTCCATGCAGTTTAACATTACACTGTACGTCTCATCAATACGGAGGGTCATGGTGGTAGTGTTTTTTTGTTCTGAGGTGCTTTTGCATCACCTTGCAAATCGCTATACTTTTGGTTTCCCACGCAATACATTTAGCGTTATCTCGCTATACGTTTGCGTTACCTGGAGAACACAAAATTGTTGCGAGGTAATGCAAAAGTATTGCAATTTTATTTATATAGCGCCATAACAATACAATTGTCTCAAGGCGCTTTACAGAGCCCAGAGCCTGATTTGATTTGATTATTGCAGTGGATCTGTACTTCAGCACGAATGGATGATTGGAACAGGTGGCTTGGATCCGTTATGAGACATCCTGGTCAGTTTCATGTTTCCACATGGGCCAGCGACATCCTTCCACTGGCCTGCAAGTCAGGATACATGTTGGAAGTGAATTTCCTTGAACATCATTGATGTGTGATTTATTTTTGTTCATGCTATAACTGACAGTCATTTTGTCTTACAATGTGAATATGTTGCTAACGTGACATTTTATATGCATAGAGTAGACTGACATTGACATCAATACAATTTCCATTTTTTATTTAATGTCATGTTTCTCTGGCTTTGTCCACTAGTGATATGTTAAAAGGTTTTATATATCTGCAATGAATATTAACACTTTCCCATTAAAAAGTTTCAAGAAAATTAAAATAATCATTCTCTCTGAAAATATACAGTAAAAATATCTTAAAGGGGGGGTTTCTGTTCCGAAGCATTATTTAGCCAGAGCTGTGTTGCACTCATGTTTTATATAAAATAACTTCTAGATGCGCTAAAACTATAACTACTACACTGAATCTGAGTACCACTACCTTGAAATTTGGCAAAAAAAAGTGAAAACTAGAGGAGATATTAAGTTTTGAACATTAACGATTCTTCGTTCAGGTAAACTTTTTTTTGTTGTTAATGCGATTAAAACATTCTGCAACAGCTGTTTACATGAATACATGTTGCAAATTATCCTTAGGGTTTCCTGAATGTTCGGTACAAATTTCAACCCAAGCCAGTGAAACATAAGCAATTGGTGAGGCTTATTGTACACATACAAAGAGTTACAAAAATGATTACATTTAGCTAAAAAAGTATTTTGAGTAGAGCTATAGGATTAAAAAGGGGGGGGGGGGGGTGCTTGCTCTATCATACGTTTCTCTTTACCATTCCCTCCCTATCATTTGTTTTGGTTCTGACACTAGAGCTGAGAATCTGGTCTGTGGGTGGTTTGAAGTTGGTGATCGAGAATAACTGGCCTCTTGGAGCTTTGGATAATAACAGAAGAGAGGACAATTGTATCGTCTCCGTATAAATCCGATGTCACATAAGCCTCCACTTATTCTCCTAAGACTTTCCACTTATGGCTCGACGCGCACGCATTCAGTTGCAAGTTAATATACGATGTATCAGCAAGGAATGGCATATGTCATATGATGTGTGTCTCTCTCTGTATGCATGTGTCTGCATCTGTGATTCATTCCTTCCTTCCCTCTGTGTGTGTCAGATGTCGCTGGTGGATTTGGGGAAGCGGCTCCTGGAGGCTGCGCGGAAAGGAGAGGACGATGAGGTCAGAACGCTGATGGCCAATGGAGCACCTTTCACCACAGACTGGGTAAGAGGCCACGGCCGTCTCCCCACTTCTGTCTCCTGACTCCTTAACCTCACCTGTCATCCGGAGAGTAATCTCCCTGGGGAGTGTTGTTTATTCCAAAGCTATTTGGAAAACCATGGCAACGTTCTAATCTTTCGGCTCTCCCACTCATTTTGAGAAGAATGGTCTCCTTATGTCTAGAAGTGTTAGTTTTCAAAGAGAAGAATAGTCTCCTTATGTCTGTCTAGAAGTGTTAGTTTTCAAAGCTATTTGCAAATCCATGACTTGTACCTGGCAACTTTCTGATCTTGCGTCTCTCCCAGTATCTCCTTCATCTCATTTGTCATATATTATTCAGTAATATCTGTCCGGAATGCTATTATTTATTTATTAATAATAATGTTTTCAGGCCTGGTCATAACCGTCTTGGAGTGATGGAGATAATTTCCAAACACTGTTAATGACTTAAGAATATAATAATCAAGTGCCTTGTATTATTAATAACCTTATATGAATCATGTACTTATGTAAGCAGGAACATGGCTTTTCTGTGTTTCTGTGTGCGTGTGTAACTTAGATTATTAGGTGCCACTTAGTCTGCATATGTACAAGAGCATGTTTAGACCAGAGGTGATAAGACGGGTCGAATTGTGCTTCTTCCGACCTGGCAAAATTTCCATCCTTGCCTCGGACGTCAGAAATCCACCACATGGTTATCCCTGCTGAACGCTAAACTTCTGTCTATATAAACCTTGTGCGATGTGTTTAATATTGCTTCACTTTCAGCCTTGTGCTGGTAGTGAGCCCGATTGCAATTGTTGTTTGTCTAATAAATATACTTATATGCAGCTCCGGAGTCCTGAGGTACCTAGGGTGAATTTTCACCTAACAGTCTTGCTGGTGTTGTCTCTCTCCCCCTGCAGCTGGGGACCTCTCCTCTGCACCTGGCTGCCCAGCATGGCCACTACTCCACGGCAGAGGTGCTGCTCCGCGCAGGCGTCAGCAGGGACGCCCGAACCAAAGTGGACAGGACCCCTTTGCACATGGCCGCCGCTGAGGGGCACGCCGTTATCGTGGAGTTGCTCGTCAGGGTACGTAACCACCTCATCAGTCAAACATGATAATCAGCCGGCTTTCTTTGTCATTATATGGGCAGGATTAGCCAGTAGCGGCAGAGACTGAAGGTGCAGCCCGCAGATACAAAATAATAATCTTAATGCCTTTTAGATCTACTACAATGTCATTGTAAAGGCATGGCTACAATATATAATATATATTTAAGAAAAATGATTATTTTGGAGGCGCTGAGTAAACAAACACGATAAACAGTTGAAATAAAGAGTAAAGATGCAGAGTGAAACTGGAGAACATTAACTTGTTACTGCTCCCTCAGAGTTCCATCAGTAGTATTGGCTTTAGGCACTCTAACCTACTTCCATAAATAACTGCCAACTGTCTCTTTAAGCTAGCAGTGGAATGCCAATGCCAGGGTAAAAGAGAGTTATGTGAGTGTAGCTCAAACCCTCCCTGTCCCCTCAGAGCGGCGCGGACATCAACGCCAAAGACATGCTGAAGATGACCGCCCTGCACTGGTCGACGCAGAACTCCCATCACAAGGTGGCCGAGATGCTGCTGAAGCACGGCGCCGACGCGCACGCCCTCAGCAAGTTCGACAAGACTCCTTTTGACATCGCAGTGGACATCCAGGACGGTGACCTCATACTGCTGTTGCAGGTACGGCACAGATACACGGGTATAATGGTAAGAGGACGCAGTCCCAACGGGTCCATATACAAGCAACCAAACTTCAACCGGCAAGGCCGTCGCTATTTGAAAATCTTTAATATTACTATTTCTAATTTGTCTTCCCATTGCGTTTGACTTGTGTTAATGAAGATGGGTCTGTGCCCTCCATTTGACCCCTACTCATATGCTCTCATCTGATTCGCTACAGCCCTTTTATCAGATGACAAATACTCGCTTAAGAGCCTTCAGGCAATTTAATTGTTTCGGCGCTATAGAAATACAATTTAATTTAATTTAATTTAATTATTTCTTCCTCCCCCCTGGCTTGTCTCCGTCCTCTCTTTAGTGTCACTTCATTCACTGTTGTCCATAAAAAATGACTTGTAACCTGCAGTTTGGTGGAATTTAGTTTATATTTCATCCTAGTTTTCGTTTAGTGCTGTTTATTTATTTATGTACCTCGCCTCTATATTTATCTCGTAAGCAAGGAACGTTTATCTCCGTATATAAGTAAAATAAATACAATCAAATATCTGTTGAAGTCCTTGTGGCCCAGTCTTTGGTTGATACTCTTGCGCCCCCTACAGGAGGCCATGCAGAACCAGGTGAACATCAACGCCGAGGCAGGCATCACGGGCGGAGCGTCTGGGCCTCAGTTCATTATCCAGGGCATCCCTGGGCTACAGGGAGGGGTGCTGAACCTGGCCGACCTCATCAAGAGCAACACCGGTAGGGACTGTGTCTTTGAACTGGTAGAGCAAAGTGCTCCACACAACATCATCAGGTCGATGAGTGAGTTTCATACCAACGGAGCACGTGCGTTGATAAAGATTTTTGTGTGTCTGTACTGCGTTAAACGTTACTTTGGATAAAAGCATCTGTGAAATGCATAGACATAATGTAGATGTAATTGGTGGTTGGGTTTATATTTGGGAGAAAAGTGTGTCTTGTATCACTTTCATCCTGAAACCTGCTGATCTATGCCCTCCTCTGCTACTCTCTCTAGGCGACACTGAGGAGGCCATCGCTGCCAGTGCCTTGGACTCCAGCATTCAACAAATGGTCGGTGAGGGAGGTCAAAGGGTCATCACCATAGTAACGGATCAGCACGGCAACCTGCAGACAGCAGGCGGACTGTCACAGCCATTCTTCGTGACCATGCAGCACGGTCAGCAGAGTAAGTCTGTCAACATGGCGTACAAAACCCTCAAGAAGACGACTGCTGTCAGCCGCCAGGGATGCAGGGAGGGAGGGAGGGAGGGAGGGAGGGATGGATGGAGGGAGGGAGAGAGGGAGGGATGGATGGATGGCTGTCTATAGCGTTCCCTTTTATGATGCCTAACATGTCTATTGTATTATACAGAACGTTACGAAGTGAATAATGAAATACTTAAATGTATTAGAAAAATGTGTGTTTTACAGAGCAACTTGGTGAAAGTGTGTAAACATTTTGACAGCCTTGCGTTCATTGAACAACAGCATAAACACATAGACTCTGAACACTTAAACTAAGGTTAGAGTGTAAGATTGGGCTCATGCTTCCTGATCCATTTCTGCAGTGTTGGCGGTCCCAGCCAGTCACATCACAGAGGAGGTCGTGGAGGAGGAGCCCCAGCCACCTCCGGCCCGGAAAAGAAAGATAGAAATCTCAACCAATCACACGGAGGCTGACGACACGGTAGGCTGTGCCACTATTGCTGTCATTTCTATACTACTACAACCACTACAACTACTACTACAACTTATACTACTCCTAATAACAGTGATCATTCAATTCAATGTTATTTATATAGTGCCAAAACAATAAAACTGTCCCAAGGTGCTTTACAGAGCACTGAACCCCCCCTACAACAACTATTAATAACTATTGATATTAATATTATATTACCAACTATTATTATTATTATTGAGTTGTCTGTGTGATGGCTCTCTGTGCAGTATCTGTTGTTGTTATTCTTATTGAGTTGTCCATGTGTTGGCTCTGTGCAGGAGTTGCTGACGCGGCAGCTCCATGAGGCGAACTGTAAGGCGCAGGAGTACCGCACGCAGCTGATGAGGAAGGAGCAGGAGGCGGAGCAGTAACGCATCAAACTAGAAGCATTAGCCACGGCCAGAGCAACGGCAACTCCAACGCCCCGAGAGGTGGCAGAGGAGGTGCAGCAGCAAGGAGGAGAGAGGTGGGTGGAGGAAGAGAGGTGGTGGTGGAGAGCGGCGCCCCTGTTGGGGAGGAGCTCCTGCTGCTGTGCGGAGGGGAGCGGTCATGGTCAGGGCCGGTGGAGCTGGACTCAGAGCAGCATCTGACACTAGTGGAGGCTACGGCCTCCCACACGGAGGTCATCTCCTAACCAACTGCATGGACAGACAGATGGCCGTATGGACGGATGGACAGGATGGATGATGGGATGGATGGAGAAAAGAGAGCGGGAGGGGGAGAGAGGACTCTGCTGGTATTGGAAAGGGACCGCATCCTACTGACGTCCTTCATTTTATTTTTGTGATCATTTTTTTTGTTTTCTGTTTGTTTGTTTGTTTGTTTGTTTTACACTCACCTACCCATGGTGCCTCAGAAGTTTTCCCATGATGCCCAGAGCCATGGTGCTTTGAGAAGAGCCGGCATGGTTCCCACAGCTTTTCCTCAGGGCCTACAATATGCTCGTAGTTCTCCATCTGTTAAACCTTTTTCCTTTACCGTATCTGTCCGTCTGCGAACTGCAAAGCCTTATAGGAGTGTCATGTTGTTATTAGGAGGTGTACTGCTCCTTACTGTGATGTCATCTCATTTAAGAGTTTGAGAGATGTTGTTCCTTTGACACCTGTTCAGGTATGATCTCTAGTCCAACTCTATAATGACCTGGTCCAAAAAACTACAGTCAACAATAGCTTTGTTTAAAGGATTTTTTTTACTGAAATGAGGAAATATTTTTTAGAATATAATAAAAATACCTTGATGATGAGCAAGAAAAAAAAGAAAAAAAACCACCCATGTCATTCCAAAGTGCATCAAATGGCTGTATTGTTTTAGAGAATTAAAACGGCCCAAGACAAGTCATGAAGTAACCATAATCACTACTTTTGTTTGTCCTGAAGTAGACACTGTTATTGTTTGGATGCAGGGGAAATTATTTATCCATATGATTTGTATATCAGGGGTCAGCATTGTATTGGAAAACATTGGGGGAAAATATATTGCATAGAGATGCAGTGGGTTCCTAAAACTGCAGTACTATTGGCATAGAACATACTTATTTTCAAAAATGTCAGGAAAAAGACATGTACCAACTTTGGACCGTTGGACCGACTGCATTACCCCATTTACACTTTAATAACCCCATTTACACTTTAATGACCTGTGTACTTTGTAACCTCATATACTCATTTTAAACATTAGACACCGGCAACACTAGGATCAATGTGGTTTAGCTTCACAGAAAAAACATACTGAAAATAAACACCCACCAGTGCTGTGCCCTGGCCTCTCTATTACCATGGATACAGGTGCCACGCTAAATAGCAGTTGCTATGTAATGGGATTGTATTGAGCGATCGAGGATCCGCAGAAGACTACAGTGAAGACATGACCAAGCAGGTAAAGGTTGCCTTTATTGAAGTTTTCTTTAATGTCTTTTAAAATACCTTCAGTAAGTCAGATGATTGTGTAAAATGATGTAAACTTCAATACGGAGACCACATGACGCAGTTAAGAAAAGAAATGATGGTAAGAACGATAAAACACTTGTAGACTAAGAACGTCAGCTAAAGACGCTCAAGATAAGGCTGCGAAGAGGAATGTAATGCCATTTAGCCGCTATGATTAAAAAAAAAAAAAAAAAAAAAGCACTGGTGTGAAATATTTATGAATACATGTTAATAAAAAGCAAAATATAGAGGTATTTAAATTATTAGAATGAAAAAAAAGCTCATTCAAGTGACGACACTAATCTTACTGGGCATAGACTTAATGTAAGTAAGAGACATCAACGCTAATGTGATATATGAGAGAAAATGGCAATGTGGACATCCTTGAATTGCGTGAATTTGAGAAAAACAAGAGATTGCAAAAATCCTGGGAGGACTGGCTTATAGAGGTATAAATAGTTATGCATAAGCCATCTAGATACTTTAGTGTTGGTCTTTCATTTTTCATGTATTTGTATGTTTTGAATATTTATTTTGCCACAAACAGCTGGCTACAGGGGTTTAAGCTTTATACATAAAGTATTAATTTGTTTTAAGGTCATCTTACTGGAAACAAGCTTAACGTTTAAAGTGTTAAACAAAACTCATATCCATGCAGTATGTGAGAAAATAAGGCAAAATATGGTCAGCGTTATCCAAAAAGTGCCTTCACAATGATATAAAAAGAGAAAAAAATTGTAATTAACGTGTAAACCTTGCACTGTTCAAAACAAAGACAGGTGTGTACGTTCTCCACAAAACAAACAGTCAACGTGAAGTACACACTCACAGATAAACTGGTCTTGGACCACAGAATAACCTTCCAGTTCACATTTGAAGTGTTGTTTTTTTCCCTTTAGGGGAACTGTCAACACAATTCAAAATTCAAGTCTTGTTTCATTTGACAAACGTACACATACTGCTGTTGAACATACCATGCTAATATGCTACATGCTAATACCGCCGTATGCATATTCACTCCTCGGTTATTGTTCTCCCCCTCTCAAGTCTCTATCCCCCCCAAAACAAAACAAAAACA
>NC_045170.1:2710625-2715625 GCF_900700415.2 Clupea harengus | reverse complement strand
GAGAGAGAGAGAGATTAGGCGTCTCCTCATAGACTGTATAGACAGACAGAGAGAGAGAGAGAGAGAGATTAGGCCTCTCCTCATAGACTGTATAGACAGTGAGATAGATTAGGCGTCTCCTCCTCACCTCACTTTCTCCTCCCAGGGTTCCTTCAGTGCCACTGCTGACGGGTCCTCTGGGTCCCTCCGGAACGTTGTGGGGGTGTGTGCGAGGTTCTCTGACAGACGTCGCCTAGGTGCACACACACACACACACACACACACACACAAACAAAACAATGACAATACATTCTCAAAATTCTTTCCATTTTGGATGCACTATAATTGTACAGTCCATGCTACCATCCATGCACACTGTTGGGCTACATCATAACATGTGAACACACACACACACACACACACACACACACACACACACACACACACACACACACACACACACACACACACACACACACACACACACACACACACACACACACACACACACACACACCAAACCAACCAATCCCTTCATTAAGGCACATACACATACACACACACACACACACACACACACACACACACACACACACACACACACACACACACACACACACACACACACACACACACACACAAACACACACACACACACACACACACACACACACACACGACTGTTGGTTTGGATTTATGCTACCTTAGTGGCACTAAAGCCGATATGAAATTACACTGACCCTACCACATTGCTGACTGACACAATAAGCAATGACCACATCTTGCCAGCCTCAGTGCTTAAGGTTCGTTATGGACACCAAGCACCACACGTGGAAATGTAAATAAGGATCTTTTTTTTAAATTAAACCAAAATAATGATCAGATTTTCAAGATTAGTTAATACATTTTTGCAGAAAGGTTAAAGTTTTTCTTGTCAAGTACAGAGTCCAGGATGGTCTAAAAGACATTTCTGCTCCGAGCATGAGAAGGCCAGCGAGCTGAGGTAATGGGTGTGTGTGTGTGTGAGAGGCCTACCGGATGTCCCCGGCGAGCTGAAGTAATGAGTGTGTGTGTGTGTGTGTGAGAGAGGCCTACCGGATGTCGCCGGCAGCGATGAAGACGGGCTCCTTGCTCTCCTGGCTGGTGATGCTGTCCACTGAGAACTGAGATAAGTTGTCACAGCTGCTGGTGTAGCCTTCTGGGAGCTGCGGCGGAAGAAGGTTCCAGAACAGAGGAGCGCGAGTGTCAGTCTGACTCAACCAGTGCGCTCAACGTTTAAAAAACGACTTATGTGAAGTCGAGTGATGTCAGAGAAGAAACGCCTGTACAAACAAGCGCCCGCAAAATCCCAACAGACCCCAACAGTAGCCTGGATACCAGACCGAACTTAGCCCCGCCCACAACATTTGAAGTCGGGAAGTTCGGTCTGGCATCACTCCATTGGGGAGAAATTATGCCCGACCTGAAGCTGGTTTTACCAATCAAATTGCTAGGGCGGGCTTTATACGATGATGGACAGATGATCAACCGTAACGTAATCAACCACGTCACCAACACACGGGTTAAATTCGTTTTCAACAAACATGGCTGCCGCTGGAGAGCTGAAATGTATAGATTCGAGTCCATTTAGACATTGACAGTGCATTCATTTTGAAAGAGGAACAGAGAAACGCGATCAAGGCATTTGTCAATCGAAAAGATGTTTTTGCCTTCCTTCCTACGGGATCCGGTAAAAATTTAATTTATCAGCTGGCCCTGGTCACATACTACGTTGCTTTGATTGGTTGTAGGTAACCAATTGAGCGAAGAGGCATTTTTTCTCCTGGTTCGGTTGAATCACGCCCCATAATCACAGCCCAATGGAGCGGTATCAGACTCATATTCTGACTAGAATTATGAGTATGACATCGTCAGGCTACCCCAACAGTAGAGTAACAGAGAATAGTGGAAGTCTTTTGGTCCTGCACCAGTGAATGTGCACATGTCCTTGACTCATTCACAAGATGATCTTATCTGAACAAGAGGCCCTCTTTACATTACTTTACATACTTTTTGGGGATACATTTAAAAAAAATTCACAACATCTGATTTCTACAGGTCACCAGTAGTAATATAATTTCTACAGTTGATCAGTAGTAACAGTAGTAACAGTAATAACAGTAATAACAGTAATAACAGTAATAACATACCTCCACCTGTAGTTGGCCTATGTCATCCACAGCCCAGGCCTCGTCATCGTTGTCATAGTTGGATACCGTGGTAACCACTCCTCCGCCCGGCCGCCCCTCGGCCGCCACGCCACAGTCAGGGAGGTTCTCCGTGGAGCAGGTGCCGCGGACCCGCGTCTCCGGGATACGAGCGGGGACTGGGGACGTCTCAAAGCTCTCACACTCCAGCACCTCCACGTTTATGAGATACGGAGCCTGGGAGGAAACACACAAGCACATACAAGCACAGGAGTTTATATACAAGCACAGGGGTTTATGTACAAGCACAGGGGTTTATACTGTATACAAGCACAGGGGTTTATAAACAAGCACAGAGGTGTATATACAAGCACAGGAGTTTATATACAAGCACAGGGGTTTATATACAAGCACAGGGGTTTATATACAAGCACAGGGGTTTATACTGTATACAAGCAGAGGGGTTTATATACAAGCACAGGGGTTTATACTGTATACAAGCACAGGGGTTTATAAACAAGCACAGGGGTTTATACTGTATACAAGCAGAGGGGTTCATATACAAGCACAAGAGTTTATGTACAAGCACAGGAGTTTATTAGTTAAAACAGATATCTGCCATTGTTATTCATTTTCATAAAATTATGAATTTATTTTTATAATTACATTTATAAGTTAATAACTTATTTGTACTTAATCAAAACAACCCAATGGCCGTTTGATTAATATCACCTGGAACGCACAATAAAAAACATGATTTATGTATTTTACAGTTTTTCTCGATTGCTTACACACATTTAGCGAATCATGGGTCAACTTAATCTAATGCTCACATCTTCTTTGCACAGCAAGAGTCTTCTCTGGCGATTGGGTTAACTATTTCTCATTGCTTTCACACAAATTTCTTTGAGTTTTAACACACTTTTCCAAACAGTTAACACACTTCTCAGAGAAAGACACAAAACCTTATTGAATAACCATGTCACCACATTGCAGACACTTAGTAGCAGCCTACTGAAACTGCTCTCTATATTCTAAATATCGTCAGCACCTGTGTGAACTCTCTGTGCACAACTAATCAAGTAGTTCTCAACCCTTAAAAGAGGTCAATAGATTGATTTTGATACCAAGCATGGATCGAGGAGGCCGCCACCAAAAGTAGTGCAATAGGCTGTAAACACTGTAAATATACAGCAATCAGAATTCTACCATATATGTTGTAAATTACTTTAGTGAAACTACAGTACTACATTGTATTGTGGCAACACACTTTACAAAAGTATAGAAATGGTTGTTGCCAAGAGTGCAAATACAATGAAACACAGTACAGTACATTGACTGTAAAGGCCAGCAAAGTGTCATTGTCATTGCCAAATGTACAAACAATTGATGTGACAGTATGATGGCTCAGGTTTGGCTGAACCCTTTGACCAGCCTCTCTCATGGAGAAGTCATGATTGACTACGTGATCAATGACTGTTGCCCTAATTTCATTAGAGCATCTTACATGAATGCCACACAGGGGCCCCTCTATTTCTACTATGGCCTCTTCCTTGTCCTCGTCCTAGTCCTTGCTGAGGTACACACTGGCCCACACTGGTGGCAGGGGGAGACTGTTCACTGCAGAACAGATTTTACCTTTTTACTGTATATTGAAACCTGTCATTTTGACTTCCTACAGTATCCAATCTAATGTGGAAAAATGACTGCAATAAATATTTTTGTGTCAGAATATTTGCCATTTTGTACACAGTAGAACAAATGTAAAATCAATAGTGTTGACAGGTCCTTGTTTAGAATATCTTTTACAGTATTTAGCAATACAAAAACAGAACTACAATATTTTACGTATGTATACAAATTATCAGATTTCAAATACTTTCTGACAGTATATTGTCAAGAGTGCTCAGTACAAAACCCAAATTGTAGTATGTTGTCAGTGGTAAAATAGTCAATGCTGTGAGGGTGTTGCACAAAAGTTGAAGTGATGGATTCAGAGGTTGATATTGATAGCTGTAGTTTGAATTTTGTGATCCATTGTTAAATAAATGACAAAACATACATTTTCAATTGAGCACAAATTGTAGGTTTTGATGGAAATGTTTGGTTTTGATGGGTGTGTGATACGTTTTGAGAAGGTGGTGTCATTCTGCAAACATCAAATAGTGTTTTGGTTATTTCATCTTCTGTTATGGGCTGTGTGTGAGCTGTTTTGAAAAAGTAAACAGTGATTGGAAAAATGTGCCAAAGCAATCGAGAAAAACTGTAATAAAAATCTGTTTTTTCAAACGAACTGGGCTTTAAAATGACCAACAGTGGGGTTAATCTCCGAGTGCACTTGGGCAGGAAGCAGTTCTCTCTTCGTACGACCCTCCAAAGCAAAGGACAGCTTCTGAACAGCGGAGGCCATTGGGTGGAATGTTTGTGTGTGTGCTCAGGTGACAGCGAGACCAGAGAGAACGAGAGTGAAGATAGGGATATGTACTGTGATCGTTATACAGTCATGGTACCAGGAAATGGTAAACACAGAAACGGGTTTCTGTCGGAGCTGTCCTTGAGCTTAAAATCAATGGGGGACAAGCAGTGTCCCCACATTCCAATGCAATCAGTGAATGTGGGTAGACCTGAGTACATGTGTTTGTTTATTAGTGGAGCACCATAGCCTGTGTCTCTGTTAGTGTGTGTGTGTTTGGAGAACCTTCACCCTGACTTATCTTTTTAGTTAAATACAACAGCTCAGTGAGCTCACAAGAGTTCAGTGTCAGTTTCTGTGTGTGTGTGTGTGTGTGTATATGTGTGTGTGTGTGTGTGTGTGTGTATATGTGTGTGTGTGTG
>NC_045170.1:2680625-2708125 GCF_900700415.2 Clupea harengus | reverse complement strand
GTTAATCTTTTAGTGCTCAGTGTGAATCAGTAGGATTCAGCTGCACTGGAGACACACACACACACACACACACACACACTGGACACACACACACACACACACACACACACACACACACACACACACGCTCACACACTGGACACACGCGCTCACACACACTGGACACACACACTGGACACACACACTGGACACACACACTGGACACACACACACACACACACACACACACACACACACACACACACACACACACACACACACACACACACACACACACGCTCAAGTGACCTACTTTTCACTGTGCTGGTGGTGCAGCCCAACTATTCAAAACCTATTCAAATATTTCCTCAAAGAAAAAGAAATATTTCCACAAAGTAAATACCTAGGCTTAGGCTCAGCCTGTGTCTCTACTCCTATCTATATTACTATATATATATATATATATTACTATACTATACTACTATTTATACTATGTCTAACCCTGTCAAGTGAGATTTCAGGGGAGTAGCTACAGATAGGTAAATAGTAGGGGTGGGAATCTCTTGGCACCTCACGATTCGATTCGATTCCGATTCAGAGGTCAACGATTCGATTCTAAACCGATTCTCGATTCTAAACCGATTATCGATTCTAAACCGATAAAACGATTATCGATGCATCTCGATTTTTAAAACATTTGAGTTTGCTACTCAGAGTCTCAAATCACTTCCTACTTTGTGTTTGATAATTAAAGAAAATCAACAGATCTATTTTTTTATTAGAGAAAAAGTGTGTCCTTGTCACAATTATGACTTTCTATGAACAATGCAATAATCGATGCAGCTTGCATTTCAACACAAAATGAATGTGTAAAAAAAAAAAAAAAAATAATTAAAAAAAAAAAAATATTATTATTTATTTTTATTTTTTTATTTAAAAAAAAAATCGATTATGAACTTTTCTGAATCGAGACAGAATCGTTCTAGAGAGAATCGAGAGAAATCGAAAAATCGATTTTTTTCCCCCACCCCTAGTAAATAGACTCACCTCCTCAATGCCTCCCTCCACTCTGGGGTTGCTGCCGGCCCTCTTCATTCCACCTCTGACCCCCCCGGCCACGTCCGATTTCGACCTCTGGTGGCGGGGGGCCTTGAGCGGCGACAGGTACCTGTCCGACGGGCTTCCGGGGGGCGAGGCGGCGGCCACCACTTCCCCCTGGCGCCCCTGCGGCGGCGGCGGCGGCGGCTGCAGCAGGTTGGAGATGATGTGCTTGCGCAGCTTGTTGCCGCGCGAGTGGCGCTGCGTGGAGATGTGCATGTCGGCGGAGTAGGCGCCCAGCAGCCAGGCGCACTGCATGGAGAAGGCCACGCTCTGGGCGCAGCGCAGCAGCAGGTACGGCCGGATGGCCTCGCCCAGCTCCTCGTCCATGTGCACGTAGATGTTGAGCAGCTGCGGCAGGTGGAAGTCCACCTCCGGCTCGGGGAAGCTGAAGAGGCGGTTGCCGATGTAGGCCTGCACGCCGGGCTCCTTGGACTTGTAGAGGTACGCGATCGCCATGGAGACGTCGAAGAGTTTGCACTCGAAGAGACGCAGCAGCCAGGACTGCTTGGATGTGGAGCAGGAGGAAGAGGAGGTAGACAATGATGATGATGATGATGATGATGATGACACTGGTGGTAGTGGTGACGATGGGGGCGATGATGACGATTGGTGATGACGCACCCTCACTTTCACTCATTGCTGATGGAGAATCGGAGCATTCACCGCCCGTCTCTTCTGCGGGCACCTCTTCCTTCTCATCCCACTCTCCCATCACCAGCTGATCTGCGGGCACCGCGTCCTCCTCCTCTCCCGTCTCCGCCACCTCCAGGTGGACCGCCGCGTCCTCCTCCTCTCCCGTCTCCACCACCTCCAGGTGGACCGGCCCATTGCCTGTGCCGCAGGGGGAAGGGGGGGGATTGAGGCTGTCCTGGTTGTCGCCTTCGCCCTGGTTGAGCACTCCCATGGTCCTCAGCTTCTGCAGCACTTCCTGGCACGCCTTCTGGGCCACCGTAGGGTCGATGATGGGGTCCGGCTCCGGCTCCCGCTCCGTCTCCGTCTCCCGCTCCGGCTCCGGCTCCAGGGAGAGCCCCTCTGAGCTGCTCCCACAGTCACTGCACAGTCTCTGGGCCACCGTAGGGTCGATGATGGGGTCCGGCTCCGGCTCCGGCTCCCGCTCGGACTCCGGCTCCGGCTCCAGGGAGAGCCCCTCTGAGCTGCTCCCACAGTCACTGCTCGGACCCAGGCTGGACAGGCTGGAGGACAGGTGGTGGTGGTGGTGGTGGTGGTGGTGGTGTGGGGAGCATCCCGGGGAGGACGAGCATGAGGAAGAGGAGGAGGTGGAGGATGAGGAGGAGGCGCAGGAGGCGGAGGAGGGAGAGGAGGGGCAGGAAAACAAGGAGGTGGAGGCGGAGAGACTCTGGCGGAGGTGTAGCTCCTCCACCTGAACGGGTGGCACTGCTACGTGGATGTCAGCCATGCCAGCCTGGAGAGAGAGAGAGAGAGAGAGAGAGAGAGAGAGAGAGAGAGAGAGAGAGAGAGAGAGGGGAAAAGAACATGGGTGGATGGATAGAAAGAGAGAAAGAGAGAGAGAGAACAAGGGGAGACAGAGAGACAAAAGGGAGGAAAAGAAGATGGATGGATGGAGAGAGAGAGAGAGAACAAGGGGAGACAGAGAGAGAAAGAAAAGAGTGGGAGAAAGTGAGAGTATGTGTGTGAGAGAGAGAGAGAGAGAGAACTAATTTAAATGCTGAGATTTTTCAATCCATTCAGTAAATACAGGCCAAAACATAACCCTAATCCTGTGAGAGGGACACAGGAAGAGACAGGCAGCCTAGCCTCGATCTAGGTGACTTCACGTCATTTGTTTGTTTTATCTGGACCCAAAGACCTGCTGACCCCGCCACAGTTCAGGGCTTGATCCAAACCAGAGGGAGAGGTTGGCACATCATGAATATACTTAGAATTCAATTCAATTCATTCTGGACTGAGAATATAACGGCATGAAAGGATTCAGCAGTCTTGGGGCACATCTCCGAGCTCTTGCTGTGTCCCTACTGGTCTGCCTACAGCAATCTTGGGCACATCTCCGAGCTCTTTCTGTGTCCCGACTGGTCCGCCTACAGCAATCTTGGGCACATCTCCGAGCTCTTGCTGTGTCCCTACTGGTGTGCCTACAGCAGTCTTGGGCACATCTCCGAGCTCTTTCTGTGTCCCGACTGGTCCGCCTACAGCAGTCTTGGGCACATCTCCGAGCTCTTGCTGTGTCCCTACTGGTCTGCCTACAGCAGTCTTGGGCACATCTCCGAGCTCTTTCTGTGTCCCTACTGGTCTGCCTACAGCAATCTTGGGCACATCTCCGAGCTCTTTCTGTGTCCCGACTGGTCCGCCTACCACTTGGCATGGATGGCTGCTGGCTCCTACCACTTCCCTTTACCCTCCATGTCTTTTACTCTTTCAAGGAACTAGAGTGAAGGTCTGCTTGACGACGAAGAGCCGAGGCATGTCACCAAGACAAGAATGCGTGCGTGGTATGCTGCATGACTGGTTTGCTTTTGAGCAAGATTCGCCGACACGTGTGTTTCCACTGTGCGCTTACGTCATCTGCCTAATTATAACCCCCTTAAGCCGGAGGCAGCAATTGCTTTCGTGATGAAAAAGGAGGAACTATATTTTGGTCACAGAGTACGCAAGTCTACCGGATGTTTGTAGTGTTTCGTGTTATCGAAAATATATGGTGTGAGCGAAACAACATTAGTAGAAAACCCTAGACAAACCATTTGGGTTTGAGTTCAAATGTAGTGATCAGTTGGTCTTTTGTAACTAAGTGTTGTCTTGTGAAAATAAAGATGTTGTATGATGTATGGTAGAGCAGAAAAAGACAGACTGTACGACTGTGTGCCTCAATAGTGGGGCAGTTAACTCAGATTTTCATAGCTATTGTGCATTTTATGATAAAAGCAACACATTTGGCAGAAACAAAGGGATTCTCATCAGATTTAGAAATGGATTATCCTATTTAAGTATAATTATATATTTAAACACATCCTGGATTTAAAAAAAGTAATTTAGGCTTACATTGATGATAAATCAAATAAAGGGTAGATGCTATTTAATTCTGCCTGTTTTGATAGGTCTTTGAAGGAAATTAATGGGAGTAAATGGAGGCACTGAAGAAGTACAAATTAAATAAATAAGTTAAAGAAAAAGTTAATGTTAAATGATTTGGGAAGTGTTACAGAGCACACATTTTTGCTCAATTTATAATAATAATAATAATGTATCCAATGTACACTGTCCCTCTTGATCAAATAAACACATTGCCCTCTGATTAGAGGGCGTCGACATTCCTTTTTTAGATTAATTTCATGACGTGTATATGCAACAAATGGTTGTGGATTCGTCAGCATCGCAAGCCTGGCAAGGTTCAGGATGATGTTAAACTGTAGATGGCGTGTTGAGCCATTTTCAACCCAATAAAATGCTGATTTTTCATAAAAATGGTAATTTTATAATAATAATAATACATCAGACTTATATAGCGCCTTTCAAAGTTCTCAAAGACGCTTAATATACTGTGGAATAAAAAAAAAAGGTCAATATTTACAACAGCATTGATGTGTTTCATCACAGTTCCGTCATAACATTACATTCACTGTTAAAATCCCCCCCACACATTTTAGGGTGCAGTTACACATTAAAAATGACCTGCAAAGAGGTTCTCTGGAAACAAGACTGTTCCCAGCAGTTCAACCTCCTACCAACAGAGGGTGCAGCCTAGTCATAGATAGATTTCTAAACGAATACATTTTTGTTTTTTATACTGATACTTTTTTTTTATCAATTTGGGAGAAATGTACTAGTAAAATAACGAACACGAATTTAGCCTAGGATTATAAGTAAAATACGGTCTACTTGTGAGAATAATCATTGTATGACATCACTGTTTACTAAGCCCGTCCCACAGGAAGTGAAAATGATGAAAACAAGGTTGCGTAGACCGTCCAACACAGAAATAGAAAACTCAGCAGAGCGCAGAAGTGGAGACAAGAGCAGATCAACCTGTCTAGAGAAGTGATGTACTGAACTGATTTACGCCCCCCTTGTAGTGGAGACACTCAAGTCTTATCTTTACATGGTTTACTCTTTGGTCAAATATGGTAAGTCTCAACGTTTGGCTGTATCATCAAGTTACTGCTAGATTGCTAACGCTAGCATGTTAGCTGACTGACACCCGACCTGCTGCACTCAATGGCATCTGTATTAAGTAATTTGCTAACGATGTAAAGATAATAAACATCCGTAGCTATGTGCCTTATTCATCAATTGAGGTATTAGTTTATGCCTCATCCTTTTTAACCATTAATCGGGAGGAAAATAGACTTTAAGAAGATGTGTCTTAAAAAAAGGATTTTACAAACTTAGCCAGCTAATGTCAATATTTTCGTCAGTCAACTCCAAGATCGAATAACATACATTTTACATCGCTACTAACAATTAGCATTTTACATAAGGTTTACACTTTGTTGTTCAACGTTCACTATTATGCTAGGTACTATAATGAGTAATATATAACAATAGCCTTAAGATCATATAGTATGCTGCTCTAGTTCTTTGACATTAAGACGAATTTTAAAGTCAGTGTTTCATTTTAATCGTGAGTTCAGATTAATGGTTGGTGAAGTAACGTCAGGCATAAGCCTAATCAAATTGTTGTTATTGGTTTGTTTCAGATCCTTTGACGACAAACGGTCACCAGTCGAAGCCAACAGCTGTTTAGTCTCAGGAAAACAAAAAGCTCAAGTTCCGAGTTGAACTGTGTGTTGGCCAAGTTTTTTGCTGCTCATCAGGCTGCTCATTTCTTCACACGCAGTTGAAATAGCTTAATCATTGTCTGGGCCATGCTAGGTCAGTATGCCTTGCAAGGCAAAGCACAAAGGAAGAACAACCACCGGTCTGTGTGAAATTAGCCTTAGCTTTGTCAAAGACACGTTGTTTTACACTAACGGATACCTCTTGTCATTTTCATGGTAAATAATTCAGACTTATTTGCGTCACTTCAGGTCTCTAAAGATTTAAAAAGGATGAAAGTTAACTGCATCTTATAAGTATGTAGTAAGTGTCGTTGTAAACACGTCACAGCAGCACTAGTCTCTTGAGAGTCTTGATGAGGTATCTGTAATCCAAAACTTGCGTTGTGTATTTACATGTTTAGAAAATGCTGAAGTGGGTCAGCACTATTTCGCTTGTCAGAGGATACAGCCATTTGAGTCACTACAGAGTCTAAGTGTTTTAGATGATGTCACATGATCTTTAATTAAAAAAAAAGAAAACAAAATGTGGTGGTTTCAAAATTAGCTGTCCATCCTGTTTTCAAGCTGATGCTAAGTCCTATTCTCAGGGGATCTCAAAATTAAAGGTTCTGGCGTTAAGAACAAAAGGGCTTTATTTTCTGTTTTGAGAAGTTCGAAAATACTTTGGCCTTATTAATCTCAATTGAAGTGCTTAACCAAACCCTTCCGCAATGACCGAATCTAGTTCAGAGAAAGTGTTGGGGGATACGGTGGGGTTAGGTAAAGAAGAGCAGCTGGTGACATCAGACGTCTCCAGTGTGCTTGCTCAGGATCAGAAAGACTTCAAAGTTGGGGAGACGGAAGAAGCACACCAAAGAGGACAGGATGTGTATCCTCTGGATGAAGACCCTCCAAATGTGGTTCCTCCAGGGGACACTCCATTAGTAGACAGTGGAGACCTCTTGCATCTGGAGGCAAAAACACCAGAGCCTGCTGCGCCCGTTCAACTGGAGAACGGCCAGCCGGACGATGGCCAGTCGAACGTGATACACGAAAGGCAGGTGGATGGAGAGAGTTCAGAGGTCACTGTCGGCCAGTGTGCTAACCAGAGCCAGTCCGCTGACACTGCCTCTTGCTCCATACCCAGTCTGGACGTCTCCGAGGGCAACAATGGCGTGTCCGTGGACGAGGCCCTGTCTTCGTCCTTCTCAGCCCTGGGAGCTGATGCTGGTTCCCCGTGCGTGGAGGCGACAGGTCTGGCGGAGGTGGTTCTGCCGCCCGCGACCTCCGTACCAACGTCCGCAGCAGCAGCTGGGGGTGCGGTTTCCACGGAGACTGAGACGGTCATGCCGGCGTACTACTTTGTGAAGTGGATCACCTGGAAAGAGAAGAAGACTCCCATCATCACGCAGAGCGAGAATGGACCCTGCCCCCTGCTGGCCATCATGAACATCCTGTTTTTGCGCTGGAAGGTAAGTTCTGAGCGTTCTCATATTACACAACTCTAAGAGCGATTTCACAGCCAGTTGCCCCACACGTAAGCTAATATTTTATTCACAGTTATACATCCTTAAGCAATATGGATATAATAATTAATACGTATACGTAATACAATACGTATTGTGTCATTTCTATGTTGCCTGACTGTCGGTTTCTTTGTGTGAAATGGCCAAAGACTCCTCAATCTTGAGGAAAAAAAAAAAAGATTTTTTTTTCAGAGGAGTCATTGCACCGTTTTTAGGCATTGTCCATAGACTCTGCTACTGCTATTTAGCCTGGGTCATATCCAGGTGAAAGGGTCACTGATGGCTGTTATCTGAAAGGAGAGGTCACTGATGGCTGTTCTGAGAGTTGAAACTGGGAGACTGCTGCAAACCTGCCACACCCTTGACTCCCTCCCGCCCCCGATCAGATCTAAAACGCTAGGAGGTCTGGGTCGGCCGAGACACATATGCTCGAGTCACGCTCTCCGGGAAGAGAAGAGGTTGAGACCATGAGGAGCTTAGTCGCCGGTTGAAAGTCAGTTGTGTTTTTGTTATGGAGATTATGATGCCAGATGTGGGCTGGAGACGCTGATCCTTCAGGCTAAAAAACAAAAGGCCGAACCGCCACAGGGTTGGCAAATCCTGGCAAATGTCTGTCAAGGTCAGCATCACGTGTGAGAGAATCGGCTCTTGGTACTGTGCCAAACCTCATTGTGTTGAATGACTGTGAGACATGAAATATTAGTTTTGTGATGCAGACAAGTCCCAAAAGATAAAGAGGGACATTTATAAAAGGATTACTAATACTGGTTTTTTTTTTTTTTTTCTGTGTAATACTATTGCTAAGCTGTACAAGGTCCCACTGAATTGGGGGAAATTGAGGTGGTGACTCACAGACGTGCCCATTTTGTTCCAGATACGCTGACCACCGAGCGAAGAGCGCTGGTGGGTACTGAGTAACGCATTTGGTTAAACCGTAGTGCTGGTCATTTACCACTGATCTTAACCTGACCCTAACCCTAACCCTGGGCGTATATCATCTCTGACACCAGAGCCCATTATCAGCACCTCACCAGAACTGTGTATTCTGTCTGTCTGTGTGTATTCTTCCCTGTCAACAGTGTCAATAAATATTTGACACAGGCTAACCAAATAATGCGTGACCGGATATAGTCCAGGAAAAAAAAACAGTGTGCCTGAGATCTCGACCAATCAGACTTCACTCCTCGGGACTCTCCCTGGTGGTGTTTTTCCTCGAGCGACTCATTAACCTTTTGTAGTTCACACAGTGCAGAGCGTGCCGGTCTATAGAGTAAATAAATGCAGGCAAAATGTGACGCTGTCTAAACCACAAACACAGGGTATGAAAAGTAGTCGGTGCAGAGTCACGGCAGCCTAATTCCCATGGGAATGAGTAAGTGCTGCCCTGCTGTGAGGATGGAGTGGTGTTTTTGTTTTGTTTTGGTTTATTTTTTTGGGCGATGAGCACAAGCTTAACGGTGGAAACCCATGACACCGTTATGAGCGACGCGATATTTAAATCCCATGCATTTCAATGGGAGCCAAGCCATTGTGACGTAGACCACCGTTTTGGGCGAAGCGACCGATAAAAGTTGGGAAATGTTGAATCCTATGCAAATGAGGAGCGATTTCCCGGCAGCGGCCAATCAGATTGTTTGGTGTCGTCTCTGACGGTTTGAAAATTATATTTCCACACGCTACAACACGCCCACTCAAAGCGATGGAAGCGTATCGTGTCGCTGTCATGGGTTTGCACCGTAAGCCTCTGACCTGATGGAAACCTCTGACCTGATGGAAGCCTCTGGAATGATGGCCCCATGGCAGGCTACGCGAGAGAGAGAATAGTGTGGCTTCTCCTGCCCAGAAAGCATTCGGGCCGCAACCATAGAAACGAATGGCCACGGTCATCAGGCGGCGTGTGTTTTCAGAAAGCATAATTGGAAAACCACCATCCTCACGATAGAGAGGCAAGCACTCTAAACACTCCGTCTCTCCCTCAGCCTCCACGGTGGTTGCCCAGCAACACTTTTGGGAAATGCAGCCCAGAAGGGATAGTCTCTCTAGCACTTTACACAAGCAGAGCACAAGGGCGCTTTAGGGAATAGCAAACTCTGTTCATGGAGAGGTAGGGTCTTTTAGATGACGTGGCGTGTGAATCTGCCCTAACCTGACCCCCCCATCCCCCCCTCCCCCAGGCCAAGCTGCCCCCGCAGACGGAGGTCATCACCACAGAGGACCTCATGGCCCACCTGGGTAAGACGTGTCAAGTGTATTTCATCATAAAACATTTAAATTTACATTTAACATTAAACGCGTGATGGCACCCATTTCGCAGTAATTGATGATAACCGCTGAATTAAAAGATCAAATGACTGTGTTCATGATATGTATCTAAAGCAACGCCATGCAGGAATTGACCTCTTTTTGAGGCATGTTTGTATAGCGAGCTAGTTTTGGTTTTCATCTTCAAATTCATTTGGATGAGATATGGTCATGTGAAGGACAGATAAACACACCTGTTGTTCCCACTAGCTCACAGCACTACAAGTAAGGTATATTGTCAGAAGACACCAGCTAGCATATTTAGCAAACTTGGATCATTCCATGTGCTGTTGTTGATGTCTGCGAGATTGAGTTGTTCCCTTTAGACCAAAGCTCCTCACTGCTGCATTTAGAGCACCTGATTGGTCTGCATAAAACATGCGTTATTTGTTATAATGGTATTGATGCAGCCGGATCCTTTAGCTTGTTAACTTCTAAATCAACACCAGTCAACTGACTCGGTCAACACAAGTCAGCTTTGTCATTAGTCATATGTCACTAAGGTGGAGTGCATCAGCTTTTCAACAGATATCTCTAATCATTCAGGATTGTCAGGGCATGCGGCCAAGCAGAACCCTATATTTTACACATTCATTTGCAATTCCCTGCTAAGTTAACGCCAGCATGTCTTGAAATATATATATTTTCTGTCACCATCACTTTTGAATGAAGCCTCATACTTTAGTTGTATTATTATCAAAGTCAAACTCCTAATATCTTTGCCAGTTTTTTAAGGAAGCATTTTCTTTTAATTCTTTCTTTCCATGTCTTGTGTACCAGGGGAATGTGTGCTGTCAATCAAACCAAGGGAGACCGCTGAGGGCATGGAACTGAACTTCCAGCAGGTGAGCCTAACATCATAACAGAACACACACACTGCCTCTGTTTTACGGTGTGTGTGTGTCGGTGTTTTATATATATAGAGGGAAACGTGTCTGCATACCTCCAGATGCCCATCGTGTGTGTGTGTGTGTGTGTGTGTGTGTGTATGTGTGTGTGTCTAGTCAACCTCTGGCAATGTGTGTATGCCTCCAGACTATTATCAGTGCAAGTGTCTGGATGTGTACGTGGTTAACTCCACACAGGGTGTCGACACACACAGTTTTTATCTGTGCGAGTGTATGTTTGTGTGTGTTTATGTGTGCGAGTGTCTGTGTATGTTTGTGTGTGTGTGTGTGTGTGTGTTTATGAGTGTGTGTTGTGTGTTGACGCAGAGGGCTGTTATTTGCCCAAACACAGGCGTCATGGCCAGTGCTTAGTGTCAGTGGCTCCTAGAGTGTTTCTGAAAAGGCTTAGATGGCTGGGACTATGCTTGTGCTTGACGGGCACTCTGTGTTGGGGGCCACTGTGGCCCCTAGAGATGGCTGGGATTATGCTTGCGCTTGACGGGCACTCTGTGTTGGGGGCCACTGTGGCCCCTCAGAGCCAGTCAACAGGGACCAGCCCCATTCTTCCTGCCAAAGTACTACTGTGCAGTTTGTTTGTTTGTTCAGCTTTCAAAGAACACCCCCCCCCCCCTCCCACAGTGATCACTTGACCTTGAATGTGAATGATGTGAGTGGATGGATGTGTGGACTGCATGTACATATTAAGGCTAATATTACAGTGAATAATAGTTATGCATGTTATGACTAACAATACTGTGATTTTAATTGCCACCGATATCAATTAATTCAAAATGAAGATAGGCTTTGATAGAATTGAGTTGTAAAACTTTTTGAATAACTGTATACTAACAATTGTACCAACAAGACCACAGTTCCTTCTCTGTTGCAAATTTTTTATTTATTTTTTTTAAAAACTCTTCTTTACTTCCTGACCTTTGACCTGTGTGCAGAACATGAGCGATGCCATGGCGGTGTTGCCCAAGCTGTCCACAGGCCTGGACGTGAACGTGCGCTTCACTGGAGTGTGTGACTTTGAGTACACGCCCGAGTGCATCGTCTTCGACCTGCTGGACCTTCCCCTGTACCACGGCTGGCTGGTGGACCCCCAGGTAAGGCCCTGCGCTGGGCAACGACAACAGGATGACACAGTAAACACTCAAGCTAAATGCATGATTAAAGGTGTAAGGGCCTGCGCTGGTCAACGCATGGACACATGCACACAGGATGACGCAGTAAACACTCGAAGTAGAATGTATGATTAAAGGTGTAGTGTGTAGATTTTGTTATTGAAAATAAAGGTGCTGCAAGACTTCGAATGGGGTCACTATGAGGACATGATGAAGAGATAGTGTTGCACAATTTCCGTGTGAATTACATGAAGCCTGTTAACTTTCGTTTTTAGATTTTGATCACATTATTTGATAACATATGCAAAAATCGCACAGAAAAACAGACAATAAAGAAGATCCATAGATTGCGGTTCAATATTAGTATGACACGATTATGATTGCTGGAGAAAGATTTCAACTTTTGACATCAGAAACTCTAAGGGTTCTTGCAAATTCATAGAAATTCAGTTGAAACTGTTTTTTAAACTGTCCTGAAGTACAATAAGAAGGTCAGATCAATCTTACGAGAGAATTAAGATCTTTGGAAATAGGTGAGTGACTTGAAAATTGAGTTTGGCAAGACGAGGCAAAAGTGAGAAAATGAGAGTTTGACAAGAAACTGAGAATGAAGTTGTGGCCTAAATATGAGCAACACGTTAAAATGAGTTTGACTTGAAGGACAAAATTAGAAATACAATAACACACGAATGAAATGCATGTCTTAAATGGTAAGAAGAGCTGCTAAATAAGCTCAACATTTAGTTTTTGAGCTTTCTCTTAAAGCCAGTGTTCTCAGATCTCATGTTGTGCTATGCTATGAGGGCTGGGGTCAGCATTCTGTACTCATGTTGTGCTATGCTATGAGGGCCCTGTGAGACCAGAAGCAGGATTGTTCCAGTGGCCTTATGTCAGTATAGTTCCAGTGGCCTTATGTCAGTATAGTTCCAGTGGCCTTATGTCAGTATAGTTCCAGTGGCCTTATGTCAGTATAGTTTCAGTGGCCTTATGTCAGCCAGGTGAGACCAGAAGCAGTATAGTTTCAGTGGCCTTATGTCAGCCAGGTGTTGTTCCAGTGGCCTTATGTCAGCCAGGTGAGACCAGAAGCAGTATAGTTCCAGTGGCCTTATGTCAGCCAGGGGTTTTGGGCCTGAAGCAGTATAGTTCCAGTGGCCTTATGTCAGCCAGGGGTTTTGGGCTGTACAGAGTCCCTGTCTTTGCTCTTGGTCAGAGAAGGTACGTTGGCTGGTGGTGTTGTTTACTCTTGGTCAGATAAGGTACGTTGGCTGGTGTTGTTGTTTTTCTTGAAACGCTTGTTTTTCCCATTATGTCAGTAACAGATAGGTGTTAACCAGCAAAACCGAGGTCATGCTGACAATTTGACAGCAACAGACATGTTTTCACAAAAATGCTGAGACATCACAAGGGTTTTTTGTTTTTCTTTTCAAGCTAAAATAATCACGCATCCTGTCTGGGTTTCTGTTGTGTTGGAACAGACTGTTTCTCGTTCTAAAGGACTATCAGTTTTGGACACACAACTGAAGCGGCTTTATCTGTTGTGCTGTTGATATAAACTCAAGCTGAACCATTAACATTGGCAGACGACCTCTGGTGACTAGTACATCTTGTGAGGGAGTGAAATCAGCAGGGTCATTCTTAACAAAGCTAGTCATACCTTCAGCAGATTTTTGAATGATAGTAATTCAGTCATTTAGATACAGGGGATTTTGAGGTCATCAGTCATGAAACCCTAGTTTGTATGAAGGTTTTTTTTTTTTTTTTTTGGCTCATCTCCCGTGGTGGCAGGTGTTGAAGGGAAATTTTGGGATAGTTATATCCCCGTAGGTCAAGTCCACATGTCTGTTTGGTGTCAGTTGTTAATTAAAAGCACAGTTAATTTCATGTTCCTCCTGAATGTGTAGAGTACGTGTATGTATGTATATTTGTATATGTATATGACTGGCGATGTGAATTCTAGGCCATTGAAATGTGGTCTTTGATTATGTTGGTGTCTCTCCTCTCCTCTCTTCCTCACTCCTGTCCTGTCCTCTCCTCCTCTCCTCAGAGCCTAGAGATGGTGTCTGCTGTGGGGAAGCTCAGCTATAACCAGCTGGTTGAGAAGATTATCAACTACAAACACTCCTCTGACAGCAGTCAAGTCAGTGAAGGTGCGGCAGCTCATCACCTGCTTTTCTCACACACACACACACACACACACACACACACACGAGCATACACGCACATACACATACACACTCCCAGCACACACACACTCCCAGCACACACACACCCCCAGCACACACACACCCTACACTTACCCATAGTAACGCTGAAAACCTCTGTGTCAGATCAGGTCAGAGGCTGCTTTGCTAACTGGGTGTGTCCCTCTTTCACAAGCACAAGTACACATCTCTGAACACCCAAACAGACCGCTAATGACACAATAGAAATATTCTTGTAGGCTACACACATGTAGGCTTTTTTAGATGTAGAATATGAATACGAATGTCTGTATTCCCTGATTGCTGCCTTCCGCCAGTTAAGAACAGCAGCACATTTGGTCTGTGCGATTGGAAATGATGTACGCATTTATTAGCATGTAGAGCGAGGAAGTGAAATCCGATTCCCAAGTGGCCACTTGAGACGCAGGTGCATAGATGCGTAGCATCTCCAGATACGTGGCATTACTGTGAGAGTTCATATGAATAAAATTAAAAAAAGACCAATACAGAGTCAGTATTATGATTAGTGAGTAAGACTAGTATGGGGGGATTTTGGAAAGAAAAACCAATTCATAAAGGCATATGTGGAGTTTTATTTCAGTTGCACTGTCATCCTGTAATTCTGTTCCTGTGTTGTGGCTCTTCTTCTCTCTCGTATTGAGAGCGCTGTGTTCAGGCACAAGCCTCTTTTGTTTGTTCATCATATGACTCATGACTCTCTTCCTCCCTCCCTCCCTCCCTCCCACCCTCCCTCCCACTCTTTCTTCTCTCTGTTATCATCTCCGCCCTTTATTGCCCTCCATCTGTTCTCTCTCTCTCTCTCTCTCTCCCTCGCTCTCTCGCTCTCCATCGTTCCTCTCCTCCCTTAGGTTTGGTGGCGGAGCAGTTCCTGGAATCCACGGCAACCCAGCTGTCCTATCACGGCCTGTGTGAGCTCAACACCACGGCCAAGGAGGGCGAGCTGTCCGTCTTCTTCAGGAACAACCACTTCAGCACCATGATCAAACACAAGGTGTGGCCTGTCTGTCTGCCTGTCTGTCTCTCTGCCTGCCTGTCGGTCTGTCTGCCTGTCTGTCTGCCTGCCTGTCTCTGCCTGCCTGCCTGCCTGCCTGTCTGCCTGTCTGTCTGTCTGTCCATTGTGCATCAGTGCAGGCTTTTTAAAGTGCATTTATGTGTATCTAATGTCTGACATGCCATGCATTAATTATTACAGATACATATGCGTGACGGTTGCATTATACTTTTAGATACATATTGCATACAATTACATTTTATTATTACGTTACATATACCATACATGTCTATTACATACAGTACATTATATCTCCTCCTATAGTTCAGCTGCTAGAGCAAGGTGCAAGTAACGCTGAAGTCATGGGTTTGATACCCAGGGAGCTCAAACACTGATGAACATATGTATCTGCACGTCTTGTGTAAACCGCTTTGAAGAACAGTGTCTGCTGAAGGAATACATACAAATGGGAGCGTAAACATCCAGTTACATGTGCAGTGTTTAAACTACAGCAGTCAGGGTGGAAGGAAGTGGTTGATGACGATTGTCATGATCTTATCTATATATATTCAATTAATCAGAAATGCAGGCAAAATTGTGTTTGTACAGTTACTTAATGAGTTGTCTTGAGGCATTAAATGAACGGTCCTAGTCCTTTTTGACCTATGACCTTTAGTGACCTTTGACCTGTGTTTGACCCTCCAGGGGCATCTGTACCTGCTGGTGACGGACCAGGGCTTCCTGCAGGAGGAGAGTCTGGTGTGGGAGAGTCTGCATAACGTGGAGGGCGACGGCAACTTCTGTGACTCCGACTTCCGCCTCAGCCACCCTCCTCAGCGGGGCGCGGCGTCATCGTCCACCGCGGACGCCCCGACCCCCCAGCAGCAGCGGCAGCAGATTGACCAGGTACACACACACACACACACACACACACACACACACACACACACACACACACACACACACGGACGCCCCCCCCCCCCCCCACACCCCAGCAGCAGCGGCAGCAGATCGACCAGGTACACACACACACACAGGCACACACACACACACACACACACACACACACACACACACACACACACACACACACACACACACACACACAAATAATTGCAAAACCCTGGTGGGATTTGTAGGTATTCCTACAAAAAAATAAATAACTTTTTAAGATTTACTGAAAACATTTTTCAGCAGTTTATGAGTATTCCTGCAGCAAATCCAGTCACTTTTGGTCGCAACAATCACAACACACCCTTGAAAGATCCTGATTTCCTCTCTCACTCTTCTCCCTCTCCTCGGTCCTCCTCAGGACTACCTGGTGTCCATGTCTCTCCCTCTCCTCTCTCCTCCTCAGGACTACCTGGTGGCCATATCTCTCACTCTTCTCTCTCCTCCTCAGGACTACCTGCGTTCCCCTGCCCTGCGTTCCCCTGCTGTGGGTGAGCCCTGCCCTGCGTTCCCCTGCCCTGCGTTCCCCTGCTGTGGCTGAGCCCTGCTGTGGGTGATCATGCACAAGAGAGATGCATGGAGACAGTGAAGGCGCTCAGGCTGAGAAGGGGGCAGTTGGCTTCTTCACTCCCAGTAAGACCACGGCCCAACAGAGTAATGGACAGCCACCAGGGGCGAAACAGCTGTACATAGAGGATGGCAGACCACTGGGTGATGGACAGCTACGAGGGCGAAACAGCTGTACATAGAGGATGGCAGACCACTGGGTAATGGAGATGTGCTGCACCACTAACATTGGATCAGCGGCCTCCGTAATCACGAGTGAACACCTTCCATCTTCACCTCCTAAACCTCCTCATCTATTTATTAAACATTTTTAGACATTAACTGGGAATCGACCCAAGGGAGGGCACTCAGTGTAACTGGTATGGTGGAGACAACTCTACACTCTAAACCTAACCCACTCTTCAATAGAGAAAGGTAGATATTTGGTTCTAAACTCGAGCACCGATCCCTGAGTGGCATGGCCTATAGGTTGGTTCCGTCCGCGTTCCATTCAGTGTGTGTACATTCTGAGTCCAACTCATATACAATGGTATAAACTAATCTGTATGGTTCTCCATACATGAGGATAGAACTCAGTGTTAGTGTTCATTTGAGTCCCGGAGCAGTGTTGCTGTTGCTCCTGCTGAAGGAAGAACGCCACGTGTAACTTACCTCCTCGTCCTCTAGGCGGCGCTGTGTGTCCGTGATGAAGATGATGTACTGGCTCATGAGGGTGAGCAGTTCGCTGTAGCGAGTTCTCAGGTTGACATACTTGAGGAGAGAGAAGTCAACGATGCAATCAGAAATACAAAAATACATAAATAAACAGGGAAATCAATGCACTGCTAAAAAACTAAAACACCTAAATTCAGAAAGATTAGATGGAATGATGTAATCCGACACACTTGGAATGAGATTAACAGTGGCAGAGATTCCCGATCTCCTTCACCTACCTCCTGAATGATGTTATCGGACACGGAGTCCATTTTGGATTTCTTGGCGGGAGAGGCCAGTGGTTCACCCAGGGCTTTGTAGGTGACCAGCTGAAGCTCGTAGTCCTATAGGATGACAGAGTTAAGAAAACTACTAATCACATACTGACTATTCGAGAGAAGAGGGAAGTCAATCTACCTTCACGGCGTCGATGTAAGACTTGGCATATTTCTGACACTCGTCCACTTTATCTTTGTTTTTCTCAATCTCCTGCAGGAGTTTCTGTAAAAAAAGACGATAGTTCACAGCAGTTAGTGACAAAGATATCTATGTTATGTTCCATGTTCCCACTGAGCAAGGCTCCCGAACCTTAACTATGAGTTCACTAACATTTTACACCAACAGAATTACATGATTGAGACAGATGAATCACTTTGAGTATATAAAAAAATCCTTCACTTCTAACATTCAAATAATTGATCAATTTTTTACATTTCTTCTGATATTGAAAAGAAAAACGTATTTTCTACTCTTTTAAGATGCGATAGCGTACCTTCTCCTGAGCCAGCTGGTCCTTGAGCATTGAGGCTCCCCTGATGGGAGCGGCACAGCTCTTCTCCTGCCTCTGCTTGGCGTCGGCCGCCCAGGTGATGAGCCAGTCGTAGCTGTCTCTGTACAGCTTCATCTGGTGGGCCAGGTTGTCCAGCTCACGTTGGCGCAGGTCGATCTGGGCGGACACGGCCTGCCAGCGCTCCTGCATGTTGGTGATGAGCGAGCGGTAGTGCTCCAGCTCGGCGTCGCGCTCGCTGTGGACGCTCCTCATGCGGTCGTGCACCGCCGCCGCCTTCTGGAGCTCCTGGTCCAAGCGCTCGAACGTGGCCTGCTCTTTATCGGCGTCCTCGCACAGTTTCTGTTCAAGAAGCACAGGTTTCAAATCAAACAAGGACCACGAAACCAGAAATAATTCCAAGTAGGTGTAAACCTACTTGGCAATAAATCCAATTCTGATTCTGATTCTGATTCTGACAAGGAAGACCTGCTTTTGACTTAGATCATCTCTCAGAAATTAAAGGTACAGTCTGTAATTCTGGTGAAAGGTTGTTGATTTTTAGCTCAACAGCCAATCAAATTACACCCCTCCCTTACATGCTCCTCAGGCAGCATCTTGATTGGCTGGAATAGTGAATGTCTCGGTCTTGATTGGCTGGAATAGTGAATGTCTCGATCTTGATTGGCTGGAATAGTGAATGTCTCGATCTTGATTGGCTGGAATAGTGAATGTCTCGGTCCGAGCTACTTTGTTTGTTTCCCATTTACCAGGACAGCAAGAGGACGGAGAGGAGCGATTCACTGAGTTTCACAACATTGGATTGACTAATTGGAATTGTATTATTTTGGACTGGTCTTTTAATTTATAATTTTTTGGTGATGAAATGTAATTATTTTTACCAGTGAGTATTCGTACCTTGAGCTGCGTGAGGTGAGTATTCGTACCTTGAGCTGGCTGAGGTGAGCCTTCACTTCCTTCTCCTCAGCAGGAACCTTGTTGACGTTACGCAGCTGGCCCTCAAACTTCTTGAGCCCCTCCTCAGCTTCCTGTGTGCTGCGGATCACCACATCGATGGTCTTCAACCTGGCAGATTAAGAGGAAATTATGTCAATTTGGTAATAAGGGTCCCGTACTATCAGTTCTCTAGTTTAGGCAAGCTCAAAATCAAGCTACGAGAAATAGAGACCTATTGTTACACTACACTAGTGTTCTCTCCTATTGTTACATTAGGTGTCTATTGCTCGTAGCTTGATTGTTCTCTCCTTCGTACGTCGCTTTGGATAAAAGCGTCTGCTAAATGACTTAATGTAAATGTCGCTAATACGCAAGTTTGTTTTAGTAGCTGACCATGGTCCTGAAATGCACAGCTGTGTGTATGTGATGTGCATCGATACCCCTAAGGTTAAGGGTTAGAGTTCATAAGAAGTGACCTGTACATTAGGAAGAGAATGGGAAGGAGGCGGGATACTGAGCTAAGACGGGCAGGTTAAATCATGTTAATGACAGCTGTTAATCATCCCCATATGTTATAAAACATAATTTAAGGGATATTGCATGGCTTCAGAGATGAATTTACAGTTTATAAAACATATTTTAAGTACAGCATGTGCATTTATTTTTTAATTATATATAGATTTGTTTATTAACATATAAGTATTTATATTTTAAGTTTTGATATACTTTAGTATGAGTATTTGAAGCTTATTTGCATTTCATATTGGGAGCTTACTTGTCGATGTAGACAGAGGACAGGCTGTAGACGTGGTCCATCTTCTTGAGGGTGGCGTCCAGCTCGGAGCGCAGGAGAGGCATGGAGCCCGAGGCCTGAGGCGACGCCAGCACACTCTCCGTCTGCGTGGCCACCTTCCCCAGGTCTTTCTTGATGCTCTCCAGCTCGATCTGCACTTGCTGATGGACCAGAAGCACAGACAGAGTTAGGGGTCAGGAGGCGAGGTGGTGGTGGGTTACAGAAACCCCAAGAGAGAGGAGGGACCATAGGAAATAAAATGGAGGATAGGAGATGAAACCATGGCCTTATGAGGTAATGTGAAGTAATAAAGTGTAGTTCTCTATGTGACCAGTGACAACCATGATCACAGTAAAAGATCCAGACCCTCTTTGACATTTCATGAAAAGATATAGATTTTTTTATCTCAAAACTAAACAAACCGTTATAAACTGATGGAATCATTCACACATGTCCTTTACATTCATTTTGCAATCCACTGACTATGACTAGATTAGATTGGACTAGGTTCTAGGTTCTAGAAGGGATCCTAGTGAGCAGTTCTGGGTCGGTACCTTCTGTTATGGAATCATTGACATGTACTTTTACATTCATTTCGCAGTCCATTAACTATGACCATCTAGGTTCTAGAAGGGATCCTAGCGAGCAGTTCTGGGTCGGTACCTTCTGGTCGGAGGCCCTCTGGGTGCAGGCCTGGAGCGGCTCCTTGTCCACGGGGTGCCTGAGGCGGCTGACGGTGCGGTTCTCACAGCTCTCCAGCCTCAGCCGCAGGTCTCGGATCTGACTCATGTAGGTCTTACACAGAGTTTCATCTTGCTCTCCTGCAAACACACACACACACACACACACACACACACACACACGCACTCACACACACACACACACACACACACACACAGACACACACACACACACACACACACACACACACACACACACTCAATCACACACACACACACACACACACACGCACACGCACACGCACACGCACACACACACACACACGCACACACACACACACACACAGAGGTGCTGTTACAGGTCTGATTGAGAAACAGTGGCTATAGATACACGTGCAAAAGAGGTTAGACACACAATCTAGCAGCAGTGTTATGTAGAGGTATACGATAGGTAACTCGTCTGAAGGGGCACAAACACTAGTGCTTACAATGTGAGTAAAACATGACAGCGAAACCCATACACACACACACACACACACACACACACACACACACACACACACACACACACACACACACACACAGAACTCTCACAGCAGCGCTTTTAGTAACTTTAGCAATGGCCGATGTTGAACAGCAGAAAAAAAACAGTTGGTCCCACTTCATATTAAGTATTCTTATTGACTTACAGAAGTCATAAATACTAATACTAAGTCCTAATATTTACGAGTTAGAACTCTTAATATGAAACAGGGCCAGACCAGATATACGTATTTGCCGCTCTAAGCACAAAGCCACACAGACTCAAACAGAACAGCACCAATCAATCAAGGGCCTTTACAGCACAGCACCAATCACGAGCCTTTACAGCACAGCACCAATCACGGGCCTTTACCAGAGAGGTTCTCTGCTCCGCCTGGAACATGTCCTGCAATATCATGTCGACAGTTACCACCTCATCCTCAGGGAACTCACACACATCATCATGTCAACAGGAACTCACACACATCAATCATACATGTCCAACAGGAACTCACACACATCATACATGTCCAACAGGAACTCACACACATCATACATGTCCAACAGGAACTCACACACATCATCATGTCAACAGGAACTCACACACATCATCATGTCAACAGGAACTCACACACATCAATCATACATGTCCAACAGGAACTCACACACATCATCATGTCAACAGTTAACACCTCATCCTCCACAGGAACTCACACACATCATCATGTCAACAGGAACTCACACACATCATCATGTCAACAGGAACTCACACACACACATCAATATACATGTCCAACAGGAACTCACACACATCAATCATACATGTCCAACAGGAACTCACACACACACACATCAATCATACATGTCCAACAGGAACTCACACACACACATCAATTATACATGTCCAACAGGAACTCACACACATCAATCATACATGTCCAACAGGAACTCACACACACACACACATCAATCATACATGTCCAACAGGAACTCACACACACACACATCAATCATACATGTCCTGCAACATCATTTCAACAGATACCACCTCATCCTCAGGGAACAGGAACTCACACACATTAGCTATATGATGCAATCACTGATAGAAAATAAGCTATGTTTAATAATGATTCGATTAGATATTCCCATTTGAGCTAGCGTCGATCATGATCTCACAGAAGCTCCGAACGAAGACAGAGCGCTTAGTGTAAAAGTGTTCACTATGGGATGCAGTGGTACAGTGGGCCCCACGGTTCTGTATGTATCACAGGTTTTTGGGTCACGGCGCGGTTTCGTTATCTTTATATTTAAGAGGAATAAAATCACCTTTTAAACGATTAACTATTCATTTCGGTATACCGAACGGTTCGACTTATTACCGCTTGTACGTTGCATCCATAGTACACACTCACATGTACTTATCTATTCTTCCAAAGCACTTCACCACATAGGTACAGTACAGGGATGGTATAGGTTTACCATATATTACTGTCTGCTGTACCAGATGAGCCATGTATGTAAATGTAGATTATACATGTTATGGACTATGTCTTCCCCCTATGAATTTAGGATAGTGCCCTTCTGTGCCGGCTGTGCCATGTACACACTCAGCCTATGCTGTATTCCTGTGTTTCTATGGGCCCAACTGGTAGAGCATGTTTGATACCAGTGATTAATACCCGATGATAATGTATATCTGCACTGATCTGTACGTTTTCTATGGATAATAGAAATGAATAGCTGATAATATATAATATGTTGTCGATCTGAGTGCTCTGCAGTCAGCCCACCTTGCTCCAAAGACTGCACTAGGATCGTCTTAGTGCTGCCGGGCCACTGGAACCCGTTCTCCGCCTGCAGGCGGTCGTCGGCGCCGAACATCTCCGAGTCCGGGCTGTCCTTCATGAAGTTCTGGTAGTGCAGCTCCAGGTTCTTCAGGGCCAGCCGGTACTCTTCAACCTTTCAGACGTCTTAACTGAACACGAGAGAACAGCCACAGAAATAAGTACGTGTGCTAAAGTAAATAGTTCATTTCACAACAAATCAAACAAAAGCAGATTATATATAGCATTTGGGAAATAGCATATATACGTCAATTATTTAAAATGTTACATTATTGTTAGAGGGGAACTGGATCAACCACTCAGCATGGCGTGGTAAATTGTCAGTTTCACAAGAAAACAAACTCAGAAAAAAGAGGTAAACAGATTTGGCGAATTTCATGTACCGCAACTTTTACCCGATTCTCCCTTGCCTTGACTTATATTCATTTCAGACAGCTTTCTAAGCACTCACTGTCTGTTGCCTGTGCGAAAAGGTACAAGTAAGGACTCGCATTTGTGGATGTCTCGGTATTAAGGTTTTGCATGAAAGCTGGGGTGAGTAGTTCTGGTTCATTGACATATGCCACAACATCTTACCTGCCAACATTTGAGTAGCAAATTACGGGGAGATTTCGGCGGGTGGGAGTTTTGAGGGGGCGAGGATGGCAGAGGTTTGGCAAATGTTGGTTTGAGGGATGTCGTATATATAAGTATTTATAGACAACGTATTTATTATGTATTATGTAGTCTTCTGTATATAGATAAATACACAATAACTGTATTTATTAACAAAACAAATTTCTTTCTTTATTATTATGTATGTATTCGCAATCTATTTATTCACAATCACTTATTATAACAACTAACTATTGCAATAAATTATTATTTATTCATGACATTTTTTATTACAACAAAATCATTCATATGAACATCACAGAAACAGTTGATGTAAGCCTTGCACAGGTCTCAGGATATGTATTATAATTTAAAACTACTGTTTTGTAGTATTGTATATGTAGGTGGCTGACTTGGCTGCCCTAAATATTTTCTTAGATGGGGTGTACTTTGAATGAGGCTTAGTATAGTTTATTACACATCATGATTGCGTTTCATACATGATCTGGCAACTTTAGAACATTGGAGAAACATTTTGATTTGATTATTAATAAAATACGTTTGGACCTCGTAAAATACGCGAGATTACCGGGAGAAATGAGAAAACGGGAGGGGGGGCGGGAGATGGGTCAGAATACGGGAGAAACCCGGGAAAAACGGGAGAGTTGACAGGTATGCACAACATGAACAGGTATCTGACCGCTGGAACTCCTAAAGAGACCGTGCTGCAAATGCAGTGTGGCAACAGTGTGACTCCTGTGTGAGGGTTCTTTAGCGTGAAGAAGTTCTAGTGTGAGTGCTGTGTGAGGGTTCTTTACCATGAAGAGGTTCTAGTGTGAGTGCTGTGTGAGGGGTCTTTACCGTGAAGAGGTTCTAGTGTGAGAGCTGTGTAAGGGTTCTTTACCATGAAGAGGTTCTAGTGTGAGAGCTGTGTGAGGGTTCTTTACCATGAAGAGGTTCTAGTAAGAGTGCTGTGTGAGGGTTCTGTACCGTGAAGAGGTTCTAGTGTGAGAGCTGTGTTCTTTACCATGAAAAGGTTCTAGTGTGACTCCTGTGTAGGGGTCTTTACCATGAAGAGGTTTTACTGTGAGTGCTGTGTGAGGGTTCTGTACCGTGAAGAGGTTTTACTGTGAGAGCTGTGTGAGGGTTCTTTACTGTGAGAGCTGTGTGAGGGTTCTTTACTGTGAGTGCTGTGTGAGGGTTCTTTACTGTGAGAGCTGTGTGAGGGTTCTTTACTGTGAGAGCTGTGTGAGGGTTCTTTACCATGAAGAAGTTCTACTGTGAGAGCTGTGTGAGGGTTCTTTACCATGAAGAAGTTCTAGTAAGAGTGCTGTGTGAGGGTTCTTTACTGTGAGTGCTGTGTGAGGGTTCTGTACCGTGAAGGAGTTCTAGTGTGAGTGCTGTGTGAGGGTTCTTTACTGTGAGAGCTGTGTTCTTTACCCTGAAGAAGTTCTAGTGTGAGTGCTGTGTGGGGTTCCTTACCATGAAGAAGTTCCAGGAGCTGATGTGCTGGATGTCCCTCATGAGGTACTGCCACGACAGGAGGCTCTTCATGTCAACGTGGAGCCTCTGCCACAGCACAAACATCTTCTTCAGACCGCCGTCCAGCCTGCACACACACACACACAGACACACAGACACACAGACACACAGACACACACACACACACACACACACACACACACACACACACACACACACATTTACATTCAGTCAATTAGCAGAGGCTTTAATCCGGAGTAAAGGTATGGTGACCATATAATAAGCATCTAGGTGACTGGTTAGAGTGTGAGTGTGTGTGTGTGTGTGTGAGGTCAAAGGTCAGCCACTCACTCGGTGACGCTCTCCAGCGCCTCCTTGTTGGGTGTGTGTGTGTGTGTGTGTGTGTGTGTGTGTGTGTGTGTGGTGTGTGTGTGTGTGTGTGTGTGTGTGTGTCAGCCACTCACTCTGTGACGCTCTCCAGTGCTTCCTTGTTGGGTGTGTGTGTGTGTGTGTATGTATGTGTGTGTGTGTGTGTGTGTGTGTGTGTGTGTGTGTGTGTGGTGTGTGTGGTGTGTGTGTGGTGTGTGTGTGTGTGTGTGTGTGTGAGGTCAAAGGTCAGCCACTCACTCGGTGACGCTCTCCACCGCCTCCTTGTTGGTGGGCGGGACCAGGAAGCAGACGGAGGGCATGGTGGCCTCGCCTCCTTTGGGGTTCCGCACCTTCCACTTGTAGGGCTGGGAGTTATTGAGCAGCGTGCAGTCATCGCCCCTGTGCACCGTGATCTGCAGCACAACACAAGACACACACACACACACACACACACACACACACACACACACACACAACACAAGACACACACACACACACACACACACAACACAAGACACACACACACACAACACAAGACACACATACACACACACACAACACAACACACACACACACACACACACACACACAACACAAGACACACACACACACACACACACACAACACAAGACACACACACACACAACACAAGACACACACACACACAAACACAACACAAGACACACACACACACACACACACACAACACAAGACACACACAAGACACACACACACACACACACACACAACACAAGACACACACACACACACACACACACACACAACATACACACACAACACAAGACACACACACACACACACACACACACACACACACACACACACACACACACACACACAACACAAGAGCACAAGTCACTCACTGCTAGGCATCACTGTGGATTAGCAGCAGCTTTAAGCACCAAATCATGTAAGGTAATGGGGTCGGGATATTCTGCAATTTTCCTTTGGGATCAATGAAGTATTCTCTCTCTCTCTCTCTCTCTATCCATCCATCCATCTATCTATCTATCCACCCATCCATCCATCTATCCATCCATTTATCTATCTATCTATCTATCTATCTATCTATCTATCTATCTATTTATCCATCCATCCATCCATCCATCATCTATCTCTCTCTCTCTCCCTCTCTCTCTCTCCCTCACCCTCTTCCTCTCTCCCTCTCCCTCTCCCTCTCTCCCTCTCCCTCTCCCTCTCTCCCTCTCTCTCTCTCTCTCTCAATCATCTGTTTCTCACCTCCATCTGTTTGAAGTCACACACGGCCTGCAGGGGCTGTTTTGGCCCTTGACAGGGTTGCCAGGGTTACGGGCTTGAGTTGGGGTGATGGTCTTGGCGCGTCTGTTCAGACCGTCCAGGTGAGTCTTAAAACTCATTCAGTTGCTCCTTCTCGTCCTGCTCACACACACAAGAGACACACACACACACACACACACACACACACACACACACACACACAAGAGACACACACACACACACACACACACACACACACACACACACCACACACACACACAAGGGACACACACACACACACCACACACACACAGACACACACACACACACACACACACACACACACACACACACACACAAGAGACACACACACACACACACAATGGATACACATGAAGGATGGAGGACTTGGGCTTCACATGTTTGTTCGCTGACAGCTTTTCCGATTGTCAGGGAAAAATTTGGCATCTATGAATCACTATCACTGTAGTCAAACGTGGACTGACGCATATTCACACAGGCCGTACTGTAGTATGGAGTTACAAGTCACAAAGTCACTGAAAATCGACAAACAGAGAATCAGAAGAAAAAAGATACTCTGAAATGCTTTTCTAAACATCACTCAGTTCCTGAAAGTCACACTGAGGTCAGGCAGACACGGGATGCTTTATGTGAGTCACACACACACACACACACACACACACACACACACACCGCTGAGTCCTGCAGCAGGTCCTCGAGCCTGGTCACGGTGATGGAGCGGTCACACACGTACTTCCTCTTCATCGTGTCGTGGATCTTCTTCATTTGGTCGTTGGCCTCTTTCACGTCGTTAAAGAACTGCATTGTAAACAGAGGGAGGGGCACAACACAGCGTAGCTGATTAGCAAGAGTGTTAGCCTGACAGAAGTGTAATTGCATTTCATTATTATTACTAAGGTATGTTTTTACATTACGTTTTGTAATTTTTCACAAGTGTAATGTTCTTTTTGTCGTGAATCTGTACACCTAGTGGCAGCTTTCATGCATTTCTGTGTGTGTGTGTGTGTGTGTGTGTGTTTGTCTACTTGTGTATACGCAAAGTGAATTAATGAGCGTGCGTGCGCACGTGTGTGTGTGTGTGAGTGCTTGTGTATATGTGAGTGAATGGATGAGTGTGCA
>NC_045170.1:2675625-2678125 GCF_900700415.2 Clupea harengus | reverse complement strand
GTCTGTTTGTCATGCATGCATCCCTGAGTGAGACGGTAAACATGGGCACCCACCAGGAGCTTGGCGTACTGCAGGTCCAGTTTGCCCAAGTACTCTCTGTACGCTCCTTTACTGACGGGGGTCAGCTGACTCTGTGGGGAGAGAAGTCACATATGTGAAAAAGAGATAGATAGATAGATAGATAGATAGATAGATAGATATAGAGAGAGAGAGAGAGAGAGAGAGAGAGAGAGATAGATAGATAGATAGATAGATAGATAGATAGATAGATAGGTTGGTTGGTTGGTTGATTGATTGATTGATTGATTGATTGATTGATTGATTATGAACATGACTTATGATACCACTGACTAATACTCATGTTTAGATGCTCTAGATAGTGGCAGTCTAGAGCAGCTGCTGCTTGAGATTATACACGTGATATAAACTCCCCTAAATATAAACCTCTGTATGGATGTACAATCCTACTATAAAAATGTGCATCTTGACCGCTGATACACCGTGTGGATGAGTAATACCACTGAACAAATAATAACATAGTTGTAGCTGAAGCGCTACAAAACAAATGAGTAATACCACTGAACAAATAATAACATAGTTGTGGCTGAAGCGCTACAAAACAATTGAAAAACAAACTCCCGGTAGATTGACTCGATTAGTTTGTGTTAAGTTGAAGCTCTACTAAGTCAAGCGACTGAAACCCCTCGGCTGCTCGAGCAGCTGACGCCCGTTCCTCACCTCGTCTGCCCGGGCGCGGTCGATCTTGGACCGGAAGTCCTCGACGGACTGGTGCAGGCCGCGGTGGCTTCCCAGCTGGGAGTCCACGGAGGGCAGGTCGGAGCCCCACTCGGCCCCGTCGATCCGCCGCTGGTTCTCCTCCACCCAGGCCAGCAGGTCCTGGACGTAGCGCAGCGTCACCTCGTCCAGCTCGGGCCGCACGCGCGACACAGACTGCTGCTGCATGGACACCTGAGACATCGACATCTGAGGCGACGCAGAGGAGGAAGAGAGGAAGAGGAAGATCAAATGAGGAAGAGGAAGATCAGATGAGGAAGAGCAGAGGAGGAAAAGCAGAGGAGGAAGAGGAAGAGCAGATAAGGAAGAGCAGAATAGGAAGAGGAAGATCAAATGAGGACGAGGAAGGACATATGAGGAAGAGAGGAGAAGAGGAAGAGCAAAGGAGGAACAGCAGATGAGCACGTTATTCTTGGAACGGACAAACATTTAAGATCACAACTTTTATCCATTTCTACTTCACATCTCAGATTTTATACTGAAACTTGAAAGTTAAGTTTTATTTTGTCTCTTTCCTAACAAGGAGAACATCGTTTTCTTAGTTTAATGTAAGAGACATATGATATTCAGCATACCACACTATATTGACCTTTTATCTAACTTTTATAAGCATATGAATACATGACGTATATAATTAACAAACCTGTTTTATGTAAATGAGTAAGTGCTGAACATATGCTTGTACACACACCATCTACATACAGTTAGCACCATCTACATACAGTTAGCACCATCTACATACAGTTAGCACCATCTACATACAGTTAGCACCATCTACATACAGTTAGCACCATCTACATACAGTTAGCACCATCTACATACAGTTAGCACCATCTACAAACAGTTAGCACCATCTACATACAGTTAGCACCATCTACATATCAGAGTCATGAGCATGGGCACCTGAGACATGGGCGCCTGGGCCATCTGGGACATGGGCACTTGGTTGAGGGTCACACCAGACTTCAGACGCAGGTTGTACTCGCTGCGCACGTTCACCAGACGCTCGTGAAGACGGTACACCCTAAAGATCAGAGCAGGAAAAATTAGTCGTTTTACTGTTAACGAATCAGGTACACCCTAAAGATCACACCAGGAAGAATGAGTGGTTTTACTGTTAACGAATCAGGTACACCCTAAAGATCAGAGCAGGAAGAATGAGTGGTTTTACAGCTAATCAATCAGGACAAGGAAGGATCGTGGCAGAACAATAACATTATGAGTGCTTGATGAACATAGTAAACAATAACATTCTGAATGCATGATGAATAGTAAACAATAACATTCTGAATGCATGATGAATAGTAAACAATAACATTATGAATGCTTGATGAACACAGTAAACAATAACATTACGAATGCATGATGAACATAGTAAGGTAAGGCATTTGCCACTATCCTTGCATAAACAGCAATATGTTAACATTAATAAACATTCCATTTTACCATTAAAGTTATACACAGTAATACACAATATCAAGTAATAATTTTCACTACTTCGTTTTCTTGCCAGATTAAAACCTGTTCTGAGGTGGGTAATGCGTGCGATGATGTGAGTGTTGTGAGTGTGTGTGGTGTGTGTGTGTGTGATGATGTGAGTGTTGGGTTGTGTGTGTGTGTGTGTGTGTGTGATGATGTGAGTGTTGTGTGTGTGTGTGTGTGATGATGTGAGTGTTGTGTGTGTGTGTGTGATGATGTGAGTGTT
>NC_045170.1:2655625-2673125 GCF_900700415.2 Clupea harengus | reverse complement strand
GACCCCATTCCTTCTCCACGTCAAAGGGGTGGTAGTTGGAGGGAACCTTGATCTGACCTGCCTGAACAGCGCCCTACAAACACAGAAGAGGACACAATCACCACCTCATCTCCAACACATCACATCACAATCACCACCTCATCTCCAACACATCACATCACAATCACCACCTCATCTCCAACACATCACACACATCACAATCACCACCTCATCACCAACACATCACAATCACCACCTCACAATAACCACATCATTACCTAGCCATCGGATAAATATGCATTAGATTCAGACTGGATTAAAGCCTCTGACAAAATAAATAAATGTAAATAAAATATAAAAGTTATTGCTCATAAAAATTAAGTAGAAGTAGAAGTAGTTTTAGTTTTTAGTTTTATTTATGACCAACTGTACAAACAATTCTATAAAAACGAGAAGACATGAGATGACGGGATGTTATGCTGCAATATCACTTCTTAATATTGCTAATATTTACCTCAAAGGATCGGAAGATGTGTCTGGAACAGTTCTTAATATTTACTAATATTGACCTCAAATGATCGGAAGATGTGTCTGGAACGGTTCTTAATATTTACTAATATTGACCTCAAATGATCGGAAGATGTGTCTGGAACGGTTCTTAATATTTACTCATTTTTACCTCAAAGGATCTGAAGATGTGTTTGGAACGGTTCTTAATATTTACTCATTTTTACCTCAAAGGATCTGAAGATGTGTTTGGAACGGTTCTACTTACCTCAAAGGATCTGAAGATGTGTTTGGAACGGTTCTACTTACCTCAAAGGATCTGAAGATGTGTTTGGAACGGTTCTTGTCAGCCTCCTTCGCTGGCAGCTCAGTCTCCTTGAACTTGAGGAACTGACGCCAGAGAACCTGTGAGGACATTAGGGAGGCCGTCAGGGCCTGACATGATGCCAAAAGCCTCCATTTTAAAGTCTAAGGCTTGAACAGACTCAGTGGAGATGGAAAGTGAGGGCTGAAAGATGCCACATAGCTACAATCAATCCACACAATATCATCATCCAGCTATTAGCAGAGAATGTCGCTAAATGTTAACATTTCCTAGCGTCACTCTACAGAAGATATTGCTAATTGCGTAATTCAAATCTCACGTCTATTTCATCGTAGCTTGTGGGGAACTTCCTCTCTTCGAACACGATGATGTGATGCCTCATCCACTGCAGCAGCATGGTGACCAGCTCATAGTACTCCTGCCAGCGCAGCTCCAGCTCCTGATACAACGCAGGAATAGTATCATTACATCAATAATCAATAATCAAAATAAGTATCCTCAATACCACTGCAGGCAGCCATAGTGAGCCACTCAATATACTCCTGCCAGCCGGAGCTCCAGCTCCTGACTAAAAACCACAGGGCATAATAATCCTACAGCGAAGTTCATCAATAATCAATAATCAATAAGTATCCTCATCACAACCTTGACATAATCATGTCGTAAGACATTTGTTATCATGACTTCAGTTGCTACAGCTCCTGATACAACACAGGAATAGCATCCTTACAGCGAGTCATGAACGATCAATAAGTATCCTCATCACAACCTTGATATAATTATGTCGTAAGACATTTGTTATCATGATACTTCAAATGCTCCAGCTCTGGATATAAAACAGGATAATAATCTTTACAGTAAATAAATAAATAAATATTATGTAAATCTTTACAACGATTTCCTCAAATCCTCCATCATAACATTGATATAATCATGTTATGACTCATTTTTTATCATGACACTTCAGTCACGTGATATAAGTGTTATGTTACAGTTATCAGCAATTGTCATGAATGATGGTTCCCTTAATCTTACATACCGTAACTAATACGATGTGGAAAAATCACAATCCCTGATTTATGACATTTTCACAACAATTACTGACAAAAAATAACATAACACTGTTCTGTATCTGGACATAATCTGACTGAGACTCACGTTGGCTTTGACGCCATCTTGGACATCGGGTACCTGGGCATGACGTCATACATAGAGGAAACGTAGGTGATGATGGACTTCTCATCTGGTGCGGTACGTCCACATCTAGGTAGGGTGGACGAGAGAGGTTAGCCATCGCCAGAGCTCAGGAAACATGGGAAAATATTACCATTACTACTAATTGCTAACTATTAATACTGCTCACTAATGCTACTGCTACTACTACTACTGGCTACTATAACTACTGCTACTAACTAATTGCTACTTTAACTGACTACCTACTACTGCTACTATTACTTACTGCTAATACTTACTACTGCTTTACTTACTAATTACTACTGCTAATACTACTACTGCTACTATTACTAGTGTACTACTACTACTGCTACTGCTGCTAACATTACTACTGCTTTTACTGATACTACTGCTACTGCTACTGCTACTGTTACTACTGCTACTACTACTACTGCTACTACTACTGCTACTACTGCTACTACTGCTACTACTACTGCTACTACTGCTGCTACTACTGCTACTACTACTGCTACTACTGCTACTACTGCTGCTACTACTACTGCTACTACTTTGCTAAAGTAAATTATGCAAAATCTCTTTATTTCTATTGTACATTTCACTTGCAATTAATGCTTAATGACACAACTGCACTTTCTTGCAAACAGAGACTTTAACAACCTTACTTATCAGCTCTACTAATGAATAATAATGAACTCCAATAGGGAAATAATGTCGCTGGAACTTTATGATAGTTGCACTGCGCTGATACTAAACTGCTTTACAGAGGACTATAGCCTGACTCCATGGGAAACACTGCCAAGTAAATCAGATCCAAGACTGATTTGCAATTTGCTTCTTAATTTATACACAAGTCCCAACAGACAAATTGGCCCAGCCGGTTGGATTTTCTTACCTTCAGGGTCGAGTAGACGGGTGACGCCCAGCTCTCGCTCGCCGACACTGAACGCCTGCTCCAGGTTCTCCAGATTAGTCTGTCTGTACACCTTTCCCATGTCAATCATTGCTGGCCTGGAACAAGCAGGCAGAGCAGACAGAATGAAGAGGTTTAAGTATAGCAGTATCCGTAATGGTTTAAAATGGCTGCTTAGTGGTTGGAGGGTAGTCACTAGTCACTATTTGCTTGCAGATTGCATCAACTTGGTCAATCAAAATGTGCCATTGAGAAGCAAGTAGGACAGGCAAACAGACAGAGAACGTTTGAAAATAAGTTTGAAATATCTCCACAGCAAATCACCATATCTGTGAACAAGAAAGTTGGGTAGTAGAGAGTGGATGGCTCCTAAACTGAAGGATGAAATGTGAAGCTCACAGGATGGATGTTGCATAGACCTGCACAAGCTCAGAGCCCAAGATCACAGCACCAATCCACTCCAGAGTTTGCCAGGCACATGGCTAAATGATTATTCCATTTTTAAGAGACACCTTATTATAAAAACATGATTATATCTTGTTCTCTTGAAAGCCCTTCCCAACAGGGCCATAACAATGACTAAAATAGGTCAGAAGCACATCAATGGATGCTGCTTGAAAGATCATAAATCTGTCCCTGCCTCAGGTATCAGAGTGTGCAGGAGAGGAGGCTGGCCGCTCGTGATTGACGTGCCTTTGAGGGAAACAATATTGGGAATGTGACAGGGCAAGAATTAACAAGAGCCTGGCCTGTTCCTGCCTTCCCCTGAGTGCAGGGAGCACTTCGCATCTCTGTGTGCATCAAAACATACGCAGACACTGCCAAGAATGCAGCTCACGGTACATGCACTTACTGGCTCCAACTGCATTAGAAATTACACAAAGAAGCCCTGCATCTCTAGAAGAAGTGCAACAGCCCTTAGCTGCAAATCACATGTTATACAAATGGATACAATGACACCTAAATGCAATAGTCAGTGATGTTCAATTTACTGCAACTAGCATCTTTTCATCAGTTAATGAGATTCATCATTTTTCTGTTCTTGTTCTAACAAATCCACAGGAATGTATTTTTTTCGAGGATTTAGAGATAAAGACACCATCCATTATGCGACCTGGCATCTCTACTCTCTAGCAAGGTAATAACCCTGCCTCCAACGGTTGTTCTAACAAATCCACAAAAAGTCCCTGTACGCAGAATCACAGAATATAAAATAAAGAACATTGTGTCCCAAACAGACAGATAGAAAAACATCCATACACTTCCTGAACTCTTCGGACTTGGTAGTACCCCTGCGCCCTTGGGGGTTCCTCGAAGTAGCACGCCTGTCTGTAGGACGGCCTGTCTCGAGAGATGGGAGGGTGGCGCGAAGAGTTGCCCGTCTCCTGCTCCCCGCTCTGGGATCCCCGGCTCAACGAACCCCTGCTCAAGGACGCCCTGCTCAACGACCGACCCCCTGCTCAACGACCCCCTGCTCAGGGACTCCCGGCTCGAGTCGTAGGAGCTTTCATTGGGCAGGTCGTCACACAGCATCACCACCCGGTCCTCCAGGTCGCTGACGGAGCCGCGCGTGCTGCTCGAGGTCGAGCTGCTCTGGCGCTTCTTGCGCGTGAATTTCTTCTTCAGGCTCCACATGGCGTCTGCAGGGACCGTCGTGAGGACAGCGCTCCTCTTTTGGGTTCAGACTGAATCTAATGCTTTAAGAAGTCCAGACTCAAAGCAGTAGCATTCATTCACCTTAAATAGTTAGACCGCATGCATCGCAACTCCCTTCATGCGCACACGATTGTCATAGTGAGCCTGCACTCACACAGTCAGAAAGCAAGTTTTCATGAAGTCAGCTAACTTTTCTGTGAGCTCCCAAATCAAACTCCACCTCAGTTCCTGATTGAATAATTCATATTTGATAGCTCAAAAGATTCCCAGTGCGGTCATGTCCTAGTGTGGTTTCTCGCAGCCATATCCTTCCTCCTTGTTTTCAGAGCGCAGCAGTGAACTCCTCCTCCTCCCTCTCTGGGTCGACCCCGAAGCGAAGAGTTTTTAATGCACGACATAGCTGAGCTCTTGCAGGTACACGCTGCTAGTTAAAAGCTACGCCTGAAGGGTTGGCGTCCTTGAACTCTTTTTTTTCTCTCATAACTCCACCAGAAGAGTCAGATTTCACTTCATCTCCGTACCTCTTCACATCGTGTCACTTCATACCTCGGATCTCTCCCTGCTTTGCCTCGTTTTGTTTTTTACACACATTAGAGTATGTGAGGAGGATGAGTCAGTGTTATTATTGTCCATTGAATAACATTCAGGGTTTATGTATTGCCAGGGTTGGGAATGTTAGTCTTGAAATGCAATAGGTTACAGATTACTAGTCTACCCTAAATGCAAAGCAACAGAATGAATGAAAGCATCTGTGTTTGTGTATGATATGTGTGGTTTACGATAAGTTACGGTATTGTGTGTGTGTGTGTGTGTGTGTGTGTGTGTGTGTGTGTGTGTGTGTGTGTGTGTGTGTGTGTGTTATGGCATGCTCTGTATGCCAACCTCACCTGTGTTTGTGTATGTGTGTCTGTGGGTGACAGTGAGCTCCATTCTCACCTGTGTCTGTGTATGATGGCGTTGGCTCACCTGTGTTTGTGGATGATGGCGTTGAAGAGCTTCCCGTCCCTCCAGCTGGTGGTGAAGTTGTCGCAGCGCATGCCGTGGTAGCCCTCCGACATGCGCTGGGACCACAGCAGCAGCTTCTCCTTCGCCGTCATGTCGTCCGACTGGCCGTTCACCTGGATGTCGGAGATCTGCAGCACACACAAGGAGGACAACAGAGTCATTAACAGAAGAATGAACCTGGACGTCTGCGGAGGGGGCGATGAAGACGTCTGTGGAGGGTGATGAAGACGTAGAGAATCATTCAGGGACAAATGACGAGACTAAATCCAGAACGACTGGAGGTGGTGTAGAAAAGATGATTTTGGACAAATGTCACTTTGGATAAAAGCGTCTGCTCAAAGCCTTCACCATAAAATGACAAGAGAATCATTATTTGTCTGACTTCACAGGCAGCTATTTGATGAAAATGTGGGGTCAACACAGAGGTCAACACAGAGGTCAACACAGAGCAGGAAGAGGCCTCCAGGGTATAAGTATCAGGGCTCTATGGATATGCTGCATTCTGTTAGAACCTCTTTTAAGGGTTAGTGGTTAACTACAAAACAAAACCCTTTTAAGGGTTAATGGGTAACTACAAAACAAAACAGGACATAAAAAAAACACACACACACTGGGGAAAACATGAACTAGATAAAATAAGGTCTCCTCCCAACCGTGAGAGAACTTTTAAACAGAACGGTCTTGGGCTCTTTCTCAAAGTGTTCACTCTCAAAAAGGGAGAGAGGAAAGCTTTCTAATCTCTTATCTCTAATCCCTTTCTAATTGTTTTAATCCAGATAGCAGTTGACTGGTGTAGATGTGGTCCTGACAAGGCTAGGATTCATTCCAGTGTTGACATCTAGAACGCCGCCACAGTGCAACTGAAGAGGACCTTGTTATATCTTTGTCACCATGGAGACACTGCCACCAACTTCCTGTGTCAGTCAGTCTAGACACAGACGTCTCCACGGTGACTGCGACGACATTCTAACTCAGTGCGTGTTTTAAAGAAAGACATGAGTCCACCTCAAGAAAAGGGACCGATCTGCTTTGGCTTAAACCACCCACTGTAATGAATGAACCCCAGGCACTCCTGATGTACTACTACAACAGGTGTCTCTGAGGCCGTGTGTGCAGAAGTGCATTACCAACTGCACCTAGATAGTTCGGAGCCCACTTAACAAAGTAAGTAAGTTGAAGTAATAAGTAGTTTATTTTGTAGTACTGAGATTTCTTTTAATAAAAATGAATCAACAAAATAAAATTGATTAGTATTAATATTATCCTCACTATCTATGGTCGGCAGACAAATAGCACATTAAATACTGGAATACATTCAATGCCTCATCTGGGCCAGACCAGGGCCAGATCAGGGTCAGATTAGGGCCAGATCAGGGCAAGATCAGGGCCAGATCAGGGCCAGATCAGGGCAAGATCAAGGCCAGATCAGGGTCAGATCAGGGCCAGATCAGGGCCAGATCAGGGCCAGTGGCTGTGCCAGATAAGGACCAGTGGCTGTGCCAGTAACTCCAGTGGTGACGGGTAACCCAGATGGCAGTGGAATGTGGATCGAGTCTGGGTTGGGTCGGGTCGAGTCGGGTCTGGCCTGTATTCTACCTGATCTAGGCCAGATCCGTCTCACCCTCAGTCGTTTGCCATCTAGGAAGCGACTGGCACAGTGCAGAGGCAGGGTGAGGGTTTAAGGTTTAAGGTTCAGGGCTTAGGGTTTAAGGGTTTAGGGGTTCAGTGGTTTAGGGGTTCAGGGCTAAGGGTTTAAGGGTTTAGGGTTTAGGCTGCATAGGGCCCCTAAGAAGGGGGTGATTATTACAACGGCTCATGCAGGGGAAAACACAGGCCCACTCAGCACCCAGCGGACAGGAAGTGGACCTACCTCAGATCTCCATTGCTGTTAGAAGACCACAGAGAGACAGGAAGTGACACGGAATGGAGGGAGGAGGGTGAGAGAACAGACACAGGGACACAGAGACAGGGACAGGGACAGAGACAGAGACAGGGACAGAGACACAGGGACAGGGACAGAGACAGAGAGAGAGACAAAACTGTGAAAGAGGTCAGAAAGGTAGGCTTTCTGTGTGATGAATGGAAAGGAAACTAGAGAAACACAGAAATAAAGACATGCACTTTGCCCCAACAGTGGGAAGACAGATTGACATTTCAGACTACAGAGTACACAGGAGCTCCGTCACCAACACCCAGAAATGCATTTGGAAATGGAGTATACTGTATCTCACAGAGAGTGAGACACCTAGTGGGCATGTTTGTCTCTGCATGTTCTTTCTCAATATATATTCTCTTTAACCTTAATAAAAAAAATACAGATATAGATAGCTATAGTTATAGATTGACATGGCGAATATTCACAGTTTAATCTCCCCTTAACATACAACAGTGAAATCGTTAATAGTTTAGTCAAGCGAGGGGTCCAGACATGGATGAGAATTATTCATTTAATGTGGTGTTAATTCATGGGTAGTTAGTGTTACAGTCAAATAATGCGCAATAACGTTCATATTACAACAAAGTATTTCCGAACAAAGGTCTGTTCATTTTTTATCATTTAAATCATTGACATTATTTTCACATCTCTTTGCTTTTTCAGGCCCCGATGGAAAGATGTTTGAGGATAAAACCCTCAGAGCCTACTGTTAGCATCCAGTGTCTCTCTGCAGTGTCTCACTGGCTCTGACAGCTGAGACTGCACTAAAAAACTGTACAGTCACTGTGTGTGTATGTGTGTCTGTAGGGGTGGATGCTGGGAGTGTGTGTGTGTGTGTGTGTGTGTGTGTGTGTAGCGTCCCTGTTACAAGTCTTGGATATAACGGAGACACCATAGGACTCAATTACTGAAGACTAACATTATTTGCCTTATTTTGCTCCTAATACATTATTTCCCTTGCTCCTAATACATTCCAAAACTGTTGTACTGAAGAATCAAGCGAGCGTGAGAGACAAAACATTTTCTCTCACTAAATACAATCAAGCACTTGTTCTTTTTAATTGCATGTTTGTGTAACAATGATGGTTAGTAACTGTTCCAGCGGTTAAAATGAATGTCAGCCATGACAGACACGTCCTGCAGCATGAGTACAATAAACCGACGAGGACCGTAGAGGAGCCTCACGAGCACAGGAGCATCGGCCCCATGATGACATCATCTCTATCGGCCCCATGATGACATCATCTGTTTCTGACGAGCACAGGAGCATCGGCCCCATCATGACATCATCTCTATCGGCCCCATGATGACATCATCTGTTTCTGACGAGCACAGGAGCATCGGCCCCATCATGACATCATCTCTATCGGCCCCATGATGACATCATCTGTTTCTGACGAGCACAGGAGCATCGGCCCCATGATGACATAATCTCTATCGGCCCCATGATGACATCATCTCTTTCTGACGAGCACAGGAGCATCGGCCCCATGATGACATCATCTCTTTCTGACGAGCACAGGAGCATCGGCCCCATCATGACATCATCTCTATCGGCCCCATGATGACATCATCTGTTTCTGACGAGCACAGGAGCATCGGCCCCATCATGACATCATCTCTATCGGCCCCATGATGACATCATCTCTTTCTGACGAGCACAGGAGCATCGGCCCCATGATGACATCATCTCTATCGGCCCCATGATGACATCATCTGTTTCTGACGAGCACAGGAGCATCGGCCCCATCATGACATCATCTCTATCGGCCCCATGATGACATCATCTCTTTCTGACGAGCACAGGAGCATCGGCCCCATGATGACATCATCTCTATCGGCCCCATGATGACATCATCTGTTTCTGACGAGCACAGGAGCATCAGCCCCATCATGACATCATCTCTATCGGCCCCATGATGACATCATCTCTTTCTGACGAGCACAGGAGCATCGGCCCCATGATGACATCATCTCTTTCTGACGAGCACAGGAGCATCGGCCCCATGATGACATCATCTCTTTCTGACGAGCACAGGAGCATCGGCCCCATGATGACATCATCTCTTTCTGTGCAGCTCCAGCCTCTCCTCTGTGACACACGCCTCCAGGAAGCTGACTAACCAACTGCTGGATATAATGTGTGTGTGTGTGTGTGTGTGTGTGTGTGTGTGTGTGTGTGTGTGTGTGTGTGTGCCAGGTCTCCTAGTTGGAGAAATATTTGTGTAGCTTTTGAAGCTTAAGTTGAAATTGCTTTAAAGGGGGAGCTGTGGCAGGAGCTGTAGCGGTAGCGGTAGCATGAGTCCCACTCTGAGTCTCTCTTCCACTCATTTGTCTCAATAAAGGCTCAAAAAGCCCCAAGACAATGAATTCATAATAAAAGAAAATGCATTTCTAATAAAATGTGAAATTATGATGACCACAATGTATTTTTAAATCCTGACCATCTACTCAATTTGTGTCTCACTGTCACCTCTGGTTATGGAGGTTCACTGTTAGATGACACAGGAGTAGGTCTTGTTTTGGGTGTAAATGTTTACAGTCATCAATCAGTTTTTCACTACTAGCACCTTGAGACAGGTCAGGTCTCTAACTACCCCTGCTGTTGATCAGCAATAACAAAAGCCACTCAGACCCCATTCACTGGCCAGAGACAGGCTTGAGGGACGAGAACCAGAGAAAGAGATCGAGACATGGGACAGCGTTACACTGAGATGGAGATCACCCAGGAGCTAAGGAATTCAACTGAGAACCAGAGACAATGAACATGCATTCCTAACGCAGGCAAGAGGAAGGAACTCTGACTAACTGACTCTGTGTGCCGATGGGTACGGCCTGTTGTGTGATGTTCTGTTACATGCACTATGAGATGTCAAAATGTGAGTGTGCGTGGATGCGTGGAAAAGAGACAACAACAACAACGGAACTAAACTAAAACTAACCTAAATGTCTCATCTCCAAAAACATTCTCTCAGCCTTATGAGTGCCTGACAGACACCATGATTCTGAGACCAGTATACTTTCCAAGGTTCCGGAACGCCGGCCACTTGAGAACACTGGCATGGCACGGATGCTCCATCCTCGATCACCCAGACAACGGTCAACCACAATGGCTAAAACCACAGCCAATCAGGCCAGGGGAGGCTGCGCATAGATCTCCCCACTTGAGTCAGCTAAGTGTAGTTATGTCCTAACATCTCTCCTTTCCACAGACTCTTGACAGTGATTAGACCCTACAGTAGTTAACTCTTTGTTATAAAGCCCTTAAAAACTTTTAGTCATCCGCTTGTTTTTGTCTTTTTAAAATGTTTGTGTTCGTGGGATTTGTTTAAATGAGCATTTTATCATTCTGCTCCTAAGTCCCCATCGCTTTACATATTCATTTAGTCTTCAGATTCACTTCTGACAGAGTGTGTCCTTCAATACAAAGCTTGTGCTTGATCCGACATCCATTACAAGGGATTATACTTAAGGCTGGCTAATACTCGTTACTGTTTATTGCAACTACACAGAACATCTTTTACATAATTAGTCTTATTAAGTAGGATTAAAATGGAGCTCGAAGCTAAGATTGTTTGCAGCATGTGTGTGAACTCTATCAATTCATTTTCAGCTGCCAACAGCTCAGGGTAGCACCTTAGCTATAACACTGCCTATAACACTATCCAGAGATACCCATAAGCCCTCAAAAATGTTACATGTGTGAGAAAATTCCCAGGGAACATCTCTGCAGTAAATTACCATGTCCCTGTCAGATAAGGGAATCGCAGCTGTATGTGATACACTGCAGAGATCTAAAAGGATGACGCAGCAAATTCCACGCGGTACAAAAAAAACAACACTGGGTAAACAAAGTATTTCGAAACCGCTAGAATGTGGAATGGAGGACCCCTGGAAGCAACAAGACCCCATGATCCTCGCTGACTAAGGTACAAGACCCCATGATCCTCGCTGACTAAGGTACAAGACCCCATGATCCTCGCTGACTAAGGTACAAGACCCCATGATCCTCGCTGACTAAGGTACAAGGCCCCATGATCCTCGCTGACTAAGGTACAAGACCCCATGATCCTCGCTGACTAAGGTACAAGGCCCCATGATCCTCGCTGACTAAGGTACAAGACCCCATGATCCTCGCTGACTAAGGTACAAGACCCCATGATCCTCGCTGACTAAGGTACAAGACCCCATGATCCTCGCTGACTAAGGTACAAGACCCCATGATCCTCGCTGACTAAGGTACAAGACCCCATGATCCTCGCTGACTAAGGTACAAGACCCCATGATCCTCGCTGACTAAGGTACAAGACCCCATGATCCTCGCTGACTAAGGTACAAGACCCCATGATCCTCGCTGACTAAGGTACAAGACCCCATGATCCTCGCTGACTAAGGTACAAGACCCCATGATCCTCGCTGACTAAGGTACAAGACCCCATGATCCTCGCTGACTAAGGTACAAGACCCCATGATCCTCGCTGACTAAGGTACAAGACCCCATGATCCTCGCTGACTAAGGTACAAGGCCCCATGATCCTCGCTGACTAAGGTACAAGACCCCATGATCCTCGCTGACTAAGGTACAAGACCCCATGATCCTCGCTGACTAAGGTTTGTGCACAACAACAATATCAATAACAATAACAATAAGCGGTGCAAACATGACATCACTAACACAAATCATCTGCTGATCCCATAACACTGATTGTATCTTGATGATATCTCTCAAATGAGCCAAATCACAGAGCTGTTGCTAAATTGTTTGTTTGAACATACACTTGTTATATATATATATATATATATATATTATATATATATATGTAACATACACATGGTGTTATATCTTGCTGGTCATACTATACATCAGGTTTGCACCGGTAAACATTTAGTGAATCGGGGTCAGTTAGGCTTCTTGGGAAAGGCTCCACAACTGGAATGAAATAAATACAAACTGCAGGAGGAGGTCTCAGTATTATCAGCCATCATACCTTCAATAAGTGCTTGTTCACCCATTTGGTGAAGGTCTTTTTCTGAACCCGATCCCGTTCATCTGTGTAGAGAGAGAGAGGGGGGGGGGGGAATGGATATTTGGTTAGCGTACAGCACTTAGCATGAGTCAGAACACTGACTATACAGGGTTAATATACAGAGAGGAGAACATGGGGAAGGAAACACGTCGTTGCTGTTTCCATGGTGTTCAGTGTTCAGGTTCTGAACATGGGAGAGGGAACACACATCGTTGCTGTTTCCACGGTGTTCAGTGTTCAGGTTCTGAACATGGGGGAGGGAACACACGTCGTTGCTGTTTCCATGGTGTTCAGTGTTCAGGTTCTGAACATGGGGGAGGGAACACACATCGCTGCTGTTTCCATGGTGTTCAGTGTTCAGGTTCTGAACATGGGAGAGGAAACACATCGCTGCTGTTTCCATGGTGTTCAGTGTTCAGGTGAGGGCTGTTCACATTCTTTCACAGGTATGTGACTAGCGCAACACACCCAGCTGACCCAAACAACCCTCCCTGATTCAACAGGACGATAACCTTGGAGTCTAAACATATCTGTCCTGACTAGTAAGTGTGATCACACACGGATATGCACAAACACACACACACACGCACAGACATACATACACACACACATACAAGCACACGCACACGCCTCCTCAACCAACACATGCCAAAGCTACTGGTCTATGGCTATAGGCTGGCCTCTGACAGACAGCTGAAATGACCAATGAAACGATAGGGTAGTCAGAGGCAATGGATGGGTGTATTCACCAACATCTCATTCACACTCATCCAAAATGTTCCATGATTAGTGTTCTGCATATAATCACAGAGATGCACAAAGAAAGACTCTTCCAAATACTTTCATACGGCTAAATACGTCTACGCTCTGACTCATTTTGGCCACCGCGGTCCGTGGCCTTGTGTACGTCTAAGCTGTGACTCATTTTGGCCACCGCGGTCCCTGGCCTCGTGGCTGTGGATGTGTGTGTGTATGTATGTCTGTGTGTGTGTGTGTGTGTGTTTGTGTGTGTGGTTGCTGCATGACTGCTCACATCGCTCCTCCGTTCTCTGGGGTTCTGCTCTCCTCTGGATTAAACAGCAGAGCTTGGGATCAAAGGAGGAATCTAGTCAAAACTAGAAGCTCTTGCTAAAAGTGGAAGTCTATTTCTCTTCAGTGACAATGCTAGCCCTTTAGGGATAGATGTAGTTAAGCTAATGGAACTACATAAACGGCGGTGAATGAGAAAACAAGGTTATGCCGAGTGCTGAAATGACCGGGCCGATATAAACCACCCTAACATCCCCCTACACAAACACGTCCCTGCTCTTCACAGCCTAAAGATACAAAAGATAAACTTTTTTGCGGCTTGCTAACGCATTACACCTGAAACCAAGGAGTTACCAAGTTAGCAAAGGTGCAGAGAGACACATCTCGTCCAGGGCTTGCTTCCTGACGATCACCGAAGATCAAAACGTTTGTTTTTTATCACGCATTTGGCCCGCGAGAGAGAGATTTACTGCTCTCATTATGGGGCCAGTCCCGAGGCGCGCTTACAACAAATCCATCAACGGTGGCGGTCAAGAGGCAACTGAGAAAGGCAGAGGTTATAGAGGCCATCAGGAAGAGAGAGGGAGAGGGAGAAAATGGAAAGAGAGCAAAAAAAAAGGTGTGGAAGAGAAAAAAAAGAGAAGGGGTGATAGAAAGAGAAAGAGAGGTAGAAAGGGAAGAGAGGGGGCAAAGGTCACACAGTGACAGATAGCCAGCACTTTAAATTCCTCAGCCCTCACATACCTCTGCCTTTAACAGCAGCTAGTATTACAGATGCTCCTCATTATACCTCTGCCTTTAACAACAGTGAGTATTACAGATGCTGCCTTTAACAACAGCGAGTATTACAGATGCTCCTCATTAGGAGGAACAGCGAGTATTACAGATGCTCCTCATTAGGAGGAACAGCGAGTATTACAGATGCTTCTCATTAGGAGGAACAGCGAGTATTACAGGTGCTCCTCATTAGGAGGAACAGCGAGTATTACAGGTGCTTCTCATTAGGAGGAACAGCGAGTATTACAGGTGCTTCTCATTAGGAGGAACAGCGAGTATTACAGGTGCTCCTCATTAGGAGGGGGGTTCCACTCCCAGCACACAGTAGCCAGAGAGGCCACAGAGGCATGGCATCAACACCATCTCAAACGCATTAAAAGACTATAACTCACTGCTGCAAACGACAACAAGACAATTCATGTCTGTTCTGCTTCTGTGACACCACTGAGTTCAATACTAAACCACTGATCATGAGTGTTAGAGGATGTTTTATTAAAATAATAAAGTTAATGAGGCAAACACGAGCTCCCGGGGCTACTCTACTTTAAACAGATCAGCGCAAACATGATAAAACATCTTTGAGGCGAAGCAATCTTGGACCGTTACCATTTGGACCTCTCTTTATTGAAGTGGTAAGAGCGCAGAGCAATGTGCCCAATCTTTAATCATCTGAAGCAATTACTGGAATCATTCATTTTCGGTCATGCAGTTGTGCAATCCCCAGAAGAGACAAGCGATTGAGCACAAACACACAGCCTATCTGTTGCACATCTCGTCTGACAAACACAGAAGAGACAAGTGATCGAGCACAAACACACAGCCTATCTGTTGCACATCTCGTCTGAGAAACACAGTGGCGGTCCTGCTGTTACGAGAGAGGGGACTACTCCGCTCAGACACCATTGACACCGCTAAGGGGTGTGGTCGCCTGACAGCGCAGACATCGGAGGAAGCGCGAGGCTGAGTCCAATCTGATTAACTCTGGCAACCCTGCAGTGGTCAGTGTGTGTGTGTGTGTGTGTGTGTGTGTGTGTGTCCAGTGGGAAACAACACTACACTAGTGTCATGTCTGCCCATACAATCACATTTTTATTTTATTTGATGTTTTTTCTTCATTCAGTAACAAGTAGAACAGAGGAAATCCATGACATCCTGAGCCCCACCCAAATCCTTCTTGAGCCCAGTCCATATCAGCAATCCAGCCCTCCTAAAAAAAAAGCTTACAAAAGGCTAACTAATGCCAAGCAAATCACACACACACACACACACACACACCACGCACACACATGCTTTTCAAGATTATGAAAATCCTTACAACTTCTACCACCTTAGCATAAGGGTAACTAATGTCAAGCAACACACACACACACAGACACACACACACAGACACACACACACACACACACACACAGACACACACACACACACACACACACAGACACACACACACAGACACACACACACACACACACCACAGACACACACACACACACACACACACAGACACACACACACACACACACACACACACACACACACACGACACTGAAAGAGTATAATCAGAGCTTCTACTGGCTTAGCATATGCCCATTTACCTTTCTTTGCATAGGTGCTCCTAAGCATCTCCTGGTAGGAGCTCTCCTCTGAGAAGACCACATCACTGCCAATGCTGTCTGTTGAGTAAGTTCTGAAGCTGCGCTGCATGTTTGCAGGTATGTTGAGTCGCCTCAGAAGAGCTACGGTAGCTTGTGTCTGCTAGAACAGCTCTCCCTGTCCCTCTCTCTCTGTCTTTCTCCCTGTCCCTCTCTCCCTGTCCCTCTCTCTGTCTTTCTTCCTGTCCCTCTCTCTCAGTCTCTCTCCCTGTCCCTCTCTCCCTGTCCCTCTCTCCCTGTCCCTCTCTCTCTGTCCCTCTCCCTGTCCCTCTCTCTCTGTCTCTCTCCCTGTCCCTCTCTCTCTGTCTCTCTCCCTGTCCCTCTCTCTCTGTCTCTCTCCCTGTCCCTCTCTCTCTGTCTCTCTCCCTGTCCCTCTCTCTCTGTCTTTCTCCCTGTCCCTCTCTCTCTGTCTTTCTCCCTGTCCCTCTCTCCCTGTCCCTCTCTCTCTGTCTCTCTCCCTGTCCCTCTCTCTCCGTCTTTCTCTCTGCGAGGCGGAGTATCTTGAGTTTAGTTCTACTCCAAAGCCCTGCCTGTGTGCATGAGAGAGACCATGCCAGGGGTGGGTGTGATCCTTTTTTACAGCGGTTTCATTCTTACTCAACCGCCCTCTCTCCCTCTACTTCCCTCTCTCCCTCTATCGCTCTGTCTCTCTCTCTTTCTCCCCTCCCTCTTTCCTATTCTCTCATTCCTTCCCCTCTCCCTCCCTTTCTCTCTCTCTCCCTTGCACCCCTCCCTCAAACTTTCTTTTCAACTCTCTCATTCCATTTCTCCTTCTACTCCTTCCCTCCCCCCCTCTCCTTTTCTGTGTCTCTCCCTTTTCCCTCTCTCTTTCTCTCTCTCTCATTTTCTCTCTATCCCTCCCCAGCTCTTGTCTCTCTCTCTCTCTCTCTCTCTCTCTCTCTCCCTTTCTCTTCCCTGAGAAATACCTGCCCTGAGGCGGCCCTGTAAGTGCCTGTCATTCCCTGCTCTGCTTGGAGCGCGCTCAGAGCCCCTAGCCCTCAGGTGTGGCGGGCTGTCCACACAACAGTAACTATGACGACAACTGTAACTATAACAACAAGACCGTCCACGCTGACCAACCCTAAGGAAAACCTCTCAGAAATATAATTCATGTTTTAATGTGATGCCTTTAAAATTCGATGGATTCTGATTGGCTGTCAGATTTTCTGTATTGCTCACACAATCCTCTGAAAGTGGATGCTCAACAATATCACTCTTGTGTCGTTACTGTCAGGGTGTGGTGTGGACGCTGCCACTGTAATGGGCTAGAGCGATATAACACTATAAAAGTAAAGTAGTCACAGTTATTAGATATGGTTATTGTTTGCAGTGATAGATAGATAGATGGATGGATACTTTATTAATCCCGAGGGAAATTAAGACAGGCCTTAACTGTGCTTCAATAACAATCTCCAGCTCCTGTGTGAGAACGTGCAACAGGGACAACAGGGGTGGGCTTGGGGCTTGGCCTGGGAGGAGTAGTGAGAGAGGGGTGTGGAGAGG